>NC_079443.1:14340054-14630054 GCF_903798145.1 Danio aesculapii
CCATGTGGGTTATGATCGGTTCAACCACTGTAGTCGAATATGCTGACGTGAAACATTTGTTTTTATCATCCATGTTGATTATTATCTATTTTTTTACTGGCAAGTATACCTGTTACTGACAAAAGTATGGCACAAAGTGAATTCTATTTAAATTCAATAAAACATCCTGCTTTGTCTGCCATTGAGGACCAAGTAGTTTTACTAGGCACAATGCATTTTAGGGGATTTCCTTCACCCAGAAGCACACATACAATGCTGCCTACATTTTGGAATAACCAACAACAACTTTTTTTTTCACTAAAATAATTTGTTTTTATTGTACATTGTTACATTGTTCTTGTAGTGTTTTTGTCTTTTGTATGCACCCAGAGTCTGAGCGTAATTGTCTGTATGTATGTACATTTGGCAGAATTATCAATAAAGCTGACTTTGACAAAGAAAGTAGAGTGAAACCACAGCCAATAATTAAAAATACTTACATCTTTGCAGGCTGCAATCTGGTTGATATATTCTCCATCAGTGAATATGATGTTCTGTCCATCTGCTTGCAGACCTGGGTAAGACAGAGTGATATTTAAGTGAAGGGAAGTGCTTTGAAATGTGTAGTTATTATTCAAAGTTTGACGTAATCTCAACTAAAACATGAAGACAGGAACAGGACATATAGTAGCCCCTCCTATTCTAAAGAAACAGCCAATCGCATAACATTTTTATCACAGCTCTCCCAGTGAGATCAAGTTGAGATCAAGCACATCAAACGAAAAGCTATCGAAAAGTATATTGAAGAGGGGGGGACATCTCGGATATTAAAGAATTTGATTGGTCAGAAGATTTGATGAGAAACTAAAGTATGAAGTGATGTAAAAAAAAAATGGTTGATCCGTTTAGGCGAAAGTGATAAACTGCAAATTTTGGATGTTTACAGTATATCTTCTACATAAAGATTTTAACACTCTTTTGAGGCAGACAAGTTTATAAATATCCTTAAAACAAACATACTGATACAAACATTATTTTAAGTTCACGTAAGCTTTAAAGAGCACCTATTTTACCCCTTTTTTAAGATTTAACATAAATCTTTTGTGTCTCCAGAATGTGTCAGTAAAGTTTCACCTCAAAACACCCATCAGATTATTTATTAGATCTTTCAGAATATTGGAATTTTCTGCTTTGAACACAATGTAGCTGTATTTGTTGCCTGTGCCTTCAATGCTAGTTCTCCCTGCCCACCGTTCCCATGTGCCTGTCAGAGTGTGCCTCAATCTCCGGCTGCGTCAGATAAATAGCACAGTGACAGACATGAAGGAAGCAGATCTCACGTAACGCTTGTGAGAAATACTACAGTAAGAACTTTCTCAATGATTATTTGATGTATTTGTTGTGGAGTTAATATAAGCCTTTCTGCAATGATGAGTCACACAATCACGTCTCAAAGTTCACCCGCACGCACATACACACATCGCGCATTTAACTTTGCACTGTTTTTGTACGCAAATGTGACAGGATACATGTTAATATACACTGCTTTATGGATTTATGTTATGTTAATAAACAAAATTAACCTGATTTAATGTCCACAAACAGGGATTGAAGCGTCTTCTTTTATAATTGTATTGACATGCGGCTGTGGTTATAAAGACGGTCAAATCGCTGTAATTCATTACAAACATGCATTGTTTTATAATGTTTCAAACTTGTAAAACTCATTCTTGATCACATTTGAAGATGACTGATGATCATAGAGAGCTGAACAGATCTTTTAATCCCGGCTGCTTTGCGCACATCCTGTCTTGTTGACATGATTATGCACGTTACTACTGAGACATTTTAATACGTGACTGTCAATCAAATTGGTGAGCGGGGAAACAACACTCCTAAGCCACGTTGCGGTGAGCCTCAAAACGGTAAGGATTAGGATCCTATTTTAACATCAGGAAATTAAAAAAAGAAACTTATTGTGTTTACATGACCCCAATATGACTGTGGACACACTATACCTACAGATAGTTCTGTCTAAACAGCTTAAAAAGATGATTTTCATCATAGGTGCCCTTTAAATACAATAAAGATAATGCTCTACACATGAAGATTATTATTATTACTTTACATTTCTTCATATTAACAATTGTCTATTGCTATGTAGATGGCATTAAATGAAGTCTAGTCGCTATTCAGATTCAATAATTCATTGTTTGAATGAAAAAAATTATTTGCCCTGCCTTTAGCAAGCACTATCAAGTAAGAAAGGTGTTTGTACCAGGCACTGTGATGGTGCCCTCCTGCTCCAGAGTCTCTGGGTTGATCTTTATGGCTGCCATGTTGTGACTGTTCATGTCTCGATATAGCAAACAACCCTGTAAATAAATCACAGCAAACTTCTTTAAAGGCTGTCAGAAATGAAAGAATTATGTTTCTGTTGTTGTAAGAGGTTAAAGCGTAATATTCATGAGATAACATTGATTATCCAACTTGTACAACAAGTATTTGAGTATGCTGACATTATAAAAGCAGACAGTTAATCAAGAAAAAAAAACATTCTTATAAAACAAGAGGTCAATACCTGGGCGAATCCCAGCCATGACCTTTTCTCCTTACGGTTCCTGATACGTGATGTGGAGTTGTATACATGGCCCTGCAATCGATAGTCTCTTATTAGCACGCACACAAACACAATGATAAACAACCTGCTGCGTCAGCATTACACACATATACACAACTTCACAAATCTTCCTGAAGAAGAAATGTTCAAATCTACATCATCAAAAGTAAATGAACAACAACTGAAAATGAAGTTAAATTAAATAATCAATTATTTAAAAAAAAATTTTAACTTGAAAATAAACATTTAGTTTAAAGGCATAGTTCACCCTAAAATAAAATTATGCCTTCATTTTATACTATTTAGAAGGCAAGAGAAGGCATACTGAAGAACATTGATTTTCATAGTGTGTTTCCTACTATGGATGCCAATTGTTACAGGTTTCCATGTTCCAACATTCTTAAAAATATCTTATTTTGTGCTTAACAGAATACAAAAACTCAAACAGGTTTAGAAGAGGTAAAGGGTGAGTAAATGATGATAGAATTAAAAAATGTAGGTGGCTTATCCCTATTTAATTTAATATGGTTCTACTATAATTTGTTGTTGCACAAAACTTATTAAAGCCACAATTTCAATGAGTATTTTGCATTACAGATTTATTCAATAAGCATTAAATAATGAAGACGAATTTAGAAAAAGCATAAGTAAGTAAGTAATAAAAGTAATAATGTTTAGCAAAATTGTCTTCTCGTGTTAGTTTTTCTGAATGAAACTTTCCTGTTCAATTACATTAGGGATACATTTTACACTTAAAAACATCGACCAAAAAAGAAAATGACTGAAAATATGAGAAAAAACAAGGCATTTAGCATGCTGGATCCACTGTACAGTGTGAAGTTGCTTTCACACAGGATGCAGAAAGCGTTATGTTATGAAACTTGTTCATTTCAATCCATTTTTTTTCTGTTCATGTATACATATACATAAAGTATTCATGCATGTACCGCACATGCTCATCGGAAAAGAAAACTCGGCCCAAATAATGCAGGATATTTTTATTTTGTATACTTGTTTCTGCTGCTTGCAAGAGCGCTATTGCAAGACTGGTAAAATGACACCTCTTGAATCATTCACTGTCAATAAGATTTTACTGTCAATCAACAGCTTTTATTATTATTTTTTTAATCAATTTAAGTTATTGAGTTAAAAATAAAAATGTTTAAAATGTTACTTTATATTATTTAATAAAATAATAATTATTATTACAAAGCATTTTTGGCTTCAGTTTTTAGCCAAAAGTACAGCAAGAATTTTTGGTTTTGGCTTGGAATTTTAATTTCAGTGTGTTTCTAATTTACCTTAATTATTTTCTAGCTTTGAACATTGACTGAATCATTACATGAGAAGTTGTGCATTTTATTAAACTTGAACTTGTTTCAAAATAAAAGTTTCCTTTATTTTCTCATGTTCATTAATGTAAATTTTATGCTATAACCGGTAATAAAGGTTCAGTTTAGTTAACATGATTGAAAATGTTAAATGTTAAACCTAATAATGATTATGTCTTACTAATTGATAATTTGATACTAATAAAATCACTAAAGTCTCTTATGATATTTAACATCTCTAAACTGCATTGGATGATAAGGTAAATAAAAGATGCGCTCACCCGAACGGTGCCACTGTATCCTGAGCCCACTTTGTAGAGGCCATCTTTACAGAGCAGGTAAAGAAAGGAACCATCTGTTTGAAGAAGACAGTGTTCGTCATCATCGATGTTCACCTCCTTCAGAACCCATTTGTTCATCAGTGCGGCTCGCTTGATGCCATTTCCGAACCATTCCTGGATCTGAATCTTCCCCACCAGAACCGCCTGCACACTTCTCTGTAGTGCATTCAGGATTGTTGGAACCTATTAATTGCACAAATACAGTCATGTCAGATAGTTCATGAATTAGCGCTACTCGATTATGGAAAAAACATAATCATGATTATTATCCATCAAACTATCTATCCATCCATCCTTCAATCAATCAATCCATCCATCCATCCATCCATCCATCCATCCATCCATCCATCCATCCATCCATTTATTCATTAATCAATACATCAATCAATCAATCCGTCAACCAATACATCAATCAATCAATCAATCCGTCAATGCATTCGTCCAATAATTAATCCATACATTCAATCAATCAATCCATTAATGCATTCATCAATATATTCATCAATACTCATCATTCGTCAATGCATTCATCAATATATCGACCCATCTATCAATAAATCCAATCAATGCATCCATACATCCATAAATCAATCAAATCCATTAATCAATCAATTAATCGAAAATGGGACAAAATAAAAATAAAAAGTCAATTGTCAATTATCCATCCATCTAATCAATCCATCTATCCATTTAACTATCCATGCATCCATCCATTCAGTCATTTAATCCGTCAGCCAATACATAAACCAATCAATCAATCCGCCAACGCATTCATCCAATTCATTAATCTATTAACCCATCCATTCATCAATCCATTAACCAATCAATAAATCCATTAATGCATCCATAAATCTATCTATGCATTGATCTATCAATCAATCAATCAATCAATCAATCTATTCATGAATCAATCAATCAATCAAATCCATCCATCCATCCATCCATCCAATCAATCAAGAATGGGAGAAAGTAAAAAAACTAACAAAGTGTCAATTATCAATCATCTATTCATCCATCCAACCATCTATTAAACTATCCATTCAATCAATCAATCAATCAATCAATCAATCAATCAATCAATCAATCAATCAATCAATCAATCAACCAATACATCAATTAATCACTCCGCCAATGCATCCATCTAATGCATCCATCCATTAATTAATCCATCCATTTATCAATCAGTCAATTTATTACCCATCAATAAATCCGTCAATGCATCCATCCATCAATACATCAAATCCATCCATTAATCAACCAATCAATCAATCAAGAATGAGACAAAGTAAAAAAACTAACAGAGTCAATCATCCATCCATCCATCCATCCATCCAACCAACCATTCATCCATCCATCCATTCATCCAACCACCCACTAAACTATCCATTCATCCATCAATCAATCCATCCATTCATCAATGAATACATCAATCAATCAATCTGTCAACCAATACATAAATCAAGCAATCAATCTGCTAATGCATCCATCCAATCCATCCATTAATCCATCAATCAATCAATCAATCAATCAATCATTCCATTAACCAATCAATCAATCAGTCAATGCATCCATCCATCAATCCATCAATCAATCAATCAATCCATCAATCAATCTAGAATGGGACAAAGTAAAAAAATAAGTCAATCATCAATCAAACTATCCATTAAACTATCCATCCATCCATCAACACAATCAATCAATCAGTCAACCAATACAAATCAATCCATCAATATTCCGTCAATTCATCCATCAATCCATCCATCCATCCAATCAGTCAATGCATCCATCCATCCATCAATCCATCCATCAATGAATGAAATCAGTCAATCAATCAAATTCCGGTTAAAAAAAAAAGTTGTTAATACACCTTTAGGTTTGAAAAAATAATAATAATTTCACAATTCTCAACATCAAAAAAAGAATGGCACACAAAAAAAAAAAAAAAAAAGTTAATAAAATTCTGAAAAAAAAAGAAAAGAATTAAATATGGAATAAACTGTGGAAAAAGTTACAAAAGTCCTTCAGCCAGTGATTCAGTGAATGATTTAGTCTTTGTCTTATGCTATTTGATTAATAATGATAAGCTCTCTGAGGCTCAAAACATGCAAAGAACAGGACAAATTCTCTGTCGTGCTTTTAAAAACATAAATGAATAGAATACACTTCAACAAATGAGGCACGTCTCATGATGCAAAAGTCATGTTATATGATTTCATTGATTCCCACGTGAAACTGAGCTTTGTAAAGGAATGAATGTGAACTGCTGTAAAAGGGGGAGAGATATGATGCTTGTTTTATATAATCGTTGAAGGCCAAAATCAAATCTGCATTTTGATTAATTGTAATTAATAAAAGAATAGCAAAACACTAATAAAAATATAAGCCTTTACCAGTTCAGCATTTCATCCCAATTTGGACTTAAAGCAGAATCACTATAACAATATAGCTCTAGCAAGGGCAGCTGTTCCTTTACATCACTTTAACTCAGTGTAGTCATAAAAATGTGTCATGCTATAAGAGTAATAACTGATAAAAACCTAAGTGGACAATCTTGTGAGCAACAAATATTAAGCCACTTTGACAAATACTGTAAAATGTGAGCAAATCCTTGTTCTAATGTGTATAAAATGCAAGTGAGACTGTAGGAGGCACTTCTCGTCATTTGGTATCACAAGGTTGTGCCACAAATAATCCACTTCAGTTTGACTGAATGAGCTGGACATTGTTCTCCAGTTCATCTGATGTCAGTAGTAAAATTTAACGCATGGTTATGTAAATGTGCCATTGCATATCAAAAATATCTATGACAAGATCTTTTCAGTCTGTATTATGCTGTATTATTAGGCTGTATTATTCTAATTCTACTGTAAAAATGTGGAAAAGTACATTCACTGCATATTTGTAGACCACTTTTTCAAATTAATTTGCAACATATGCCATTACAGAGTTCGTTCATCCCAAAATGACAATTCTATCATCATTTTCTTAAGCTTGCTTTTTTAAGTTGGTTTTGCTTTTTTAAAAACAACAGAAGATATTCTGAAGATTGATGGAAACCTGTCACCATTGATATCTATAAAAACAAAAACAAATACTATGCAAGTCAATATAAGCGTTATTGTTAGACCGCCCGCTCCCATTCAAATTACACCATGAGTTACTGACCGCACCCGTGATTTATTCAGAAATTTCTTCCCGCACCGCAAGAAATCTGGTCGGGTCTCGCGGCTTCCATGGTACAGCAGTTGGAATGCAGACCTCTCGTTCGTATTTACCACATCTCCTTCTCGTGGAGTCGAAACCCGAAATACTGCCAAACTGCAGAGGTTGTGTTCTTTTTTGAGACCAAGTCACATGGTGTGCGACTCGCCATCTTATCTCACTTCTCTCTCTCTCCTCCACACTGTCCCATGATGACAATCACGCATAAATAATTAAATAAATAATATTTAATACTTGTCTCCTATATAAGTGCATTGTTTTCATGACGGTATAACAGTACTGAAACTGGCACCGTTGCCATTTTTAGATCCCGCGGTATACCATATTTCCGCCAAAGCTTCCAATATACTTCAATATATCTTCTTTTGTGTTTCAAAAGAACAAAAGAAACAAGCCAAGAGTGAGTAAATGATGACAAAATGACAACATTTCACTGGTATCTAAACTTATGTCAAATACAGTGCTCAGCTTATTCAAGTACACTCCTAACAAATTTATCTTTTAAATTCAGATTTTTAATAGGAAGCTGTACAATATTATATATGTGCACATACATTAAATTAGTCTGTACTGAAACCAAATCTGGAGCTTATCTAACAAAAAAACTTAATAAACAACTTACTACTACAAAAACCAAGGTTAGTTTAAAATTAGTTTTAGTTTTTGTTTGTTTTGACTATTTGTTTTCATTAGTTTTAAATAGTTTTTAGCGGTAGATTTAGTAGTTTTTATTAGTTTCTATATTTTGAAATTGCTTAGTTTTAGTTCAGTTTTTATTCGTTTCAGTATTAGTTTAGTTGAGCAATTCCAGCGTTATGGATGTGACATTTGCAGTAAAATCTCAATACATAAATTGACAGAGGAAGTATATGTTACATTATATTGAAACATCTCATTTTTCAAAACAAGCCACAGAGTTATGGGAGCAGAAAAATATTAATCTGTAAAAAATTTTTTTATTTTAAATTAGGTAAATAAACATGCGTTAGGTATGTGACAAAAAAAGTCTGCAAGTTTACAGTATACAACATACTTTGTAGAAATTCTGTGAATTAAACTGCACAACCCAAAAGAAATGATGTTACTCAAAAGGATAAGAGTTGACTAATTATGGAACAAACATGATTGATTTTATTAGATTTTACATTTTTGCATTTATGAGGAAAAAGCTTTGTTATGGATATGACGGACGTGAAATTGTGTGACTTTGGTAAATCAAATATAATTGTTTGAAAACATTGACAGAGGCAATTTTGAGTATTTTTTAAAGCACTGTTTTAACACAGGTTGACATTTACATGGAATTGCTCATCTCTAACTATATATATGTATGTATGTATGTATGTATATGTATGTATGCATGTATGCATGTATGTATGTATGTATGTATGTATGTATATATATATATATATATATATATGTATATGTATATGTATATGTATATGTATATGTGTATGTATATGTGTATGTATATGTGTATGTATATGTGTATGTATGTATGTATGTATGTATGTATGTATGTATGTATGTATGTATGTATGTATGTATGTATGTATGTATGTATGTATATATATATATATATATAGTATATATATTATATATATATATATATATATATATATATATATATATATATATATATATATATATATATATATATATATATATATATATATGTATATATATATATGGAGTACATATATTTATGTATATATGGGGCTCTGAGAGCCCCGGTAGTAAACATGCGCACCAAAAAAGACGGCTACCTGTTTGTTACACGCCGCTCATTCGTTGTAAAACCAGCATAACAGCTTTTTTGTTTTGCAAGTGGACAAAACTAAAGTTTAAACAATATGATGGTGATCTTACTAAGCATGCCTCCTCAGATTTTTTTTGTATGATGCAAAAAGAAGGCATGACGAGTCAGGGAGGTAAGACTTAACAAACCTAATTATCTGCCATGTGTCAAGTCTACAGATAATCCTATAACACATCTTTATTTTATTTTATTTTTTGTATTTTATTGAATTGTCAATAGAATTTCATTAAAATGAAATTAATATTTATGCAAAAGTAATTTCTTAAATGATCTTAGCATCACTCCAGGCTTCTTAACATTGTTTTCCAGTTACATTTAAGATTATTTAGAAGAATAATAATATGTATATAAGAATAATAATATGTATAGAAAAATAATGTATAATAATAAGAAAACTTTTATTTATAATTTATAATTATTTTAAAGATTATGACTTGAGAATATAATTTTACCTCAGCGCTGCACTTTTCTCCTTCGCCCTCGCGCTGAGTTCAGGTGACTGAGTGTTGTGAAGTAGTTAAACTCTCCGCAGTTTAATTTACAGTGTCAAACTTTCACAGGAATATCAGTATATTAATATAGGCTTTGCTAAAAGGCTGGTAAAATTTCTTTTTTTACAGAAGCTATAAACAGACGCGCATGCTGCGACCACGGTGATGAGTCAACAATCGCAAATATTTTGACTTATTTAAAGTAGGCTATAGGCCAGTGGTTCTCAAACTTTTAAACCCGCGACCCCCATTGTAAGATCGTCAAGAACTCGCGACCCCCCACTACCAAAGCATATACAAACAATAAAAATAGCTTTTTTTAAGCTGTTCACAATATTTTAACTATATTTACTATAGATTACAGGGCTCAAAATTAACATTTTTGCTTGGTAACACTGGTGCTTCTAACTTTAAAAATGTAGACGCACCAGCCAAAATTTAGTGGCTCCCACCAATTATCGCACTGTTACTACAAGTTTTATAAACAGATTTATTGCATTTGAAAATCAACACTAATCAAAACTAACAAGCAAAAAATAAATATGCATGCGTGAGGAAAATATGTCTTAATGAAATCCCGTTATCACAAGAAAAGACATTTTTATAACATAATTGAGTGACCAAAAGATACACAGACGGATATCCCAAAAGATATCCCACAGACTTTACAGTGAATGCTAGTTATTTTCATAGCAGACTTGAAGCCAATGGAGGTCTTTTATCCACTCTTCAATAAGTATAGCTGGTGGATTAACATTCAGCACATGATCAGTAATCAGATGTGCCAATATTTGTAGCTTTAGGTGTTTCTAAGACAAAATCTGTCAGTGTTGTTTTCATTTCTCTCGTCTTCAGCGCTTTACATTTTCGCGGTTGTAGCTCCTGTCATCTGAAGACAGGAGGCGTTGACTGAGTGATTGACAGCTGATTTTAACCAATCATTCGTGTTCAGTTCTTAGAGCAGTGGGCCAATAAGAAGAGCGCGAAGGCGGGGCAAGCGTTGAAGGCTTTGTTTACTGCGGCAAGTTGACATGACAACAGTTTTAAACTGTTCCTGAGCGCTGCGATCCAAGTACAAAGATGCATTCTGCCCGAATGTGTCCTAAATACTTTATAAATCAGTAATATCTTTTTAAAAATCTGAAAATATTAGCTTTCACTTGTAATACTGAAAAATATTTATTATAATCACTGAAAATTACACAATTTTTAAATAACTCTCGCGACCCCTTGAAATTATTCTGCGACCCCCGCAGGGGTCGCGACCCCCAGTTTGGGAACCACTGCTATAGGCTATAGAATATAATAATTTTGTGTAAAGACATTTATAAAATTATGTAGCTAATATATCACAGGGGTTTGTGTAGCAGCAATTACGGGAGCATTAATTAAATCCTTTTTCCCGTGGAGCGAAACAAGCACTGCACAGTTGTGTAGCGGATGGAGACGCACAAAAATATCTATTAATTATATATATTTTCGTCGAAAGAAAAATATTCTTCGATTGAATTTTGTTTTGTATAATTTGTATCTTAGTTTTTGTCGGTCAGTTATTTACAAAATAAACAAGAATAACTAATAAACCTTGAGGTGAAGCGATGTGCCTCAGGGTCCGCTATATGCCGCGGCCAAAACACAAACTGGTCTGTTAAATACAATTGTAATATAAATAAAATAAAAATGAAATATATAGTTTCGAATATTGAATCTTTGTTAACTGTATGATCAAAATTAAAAGAGCAGCCTATATTATCACTCTTTATGACAAACTTCCATTGATCGGTCAGTTTCGCTTTAGTTTAATCAAAGCGTTTGAACTTTTTGATATTTTAGGCAAAGTGGTCTGCATAACCAATGATTGAACTTCTCCACCTGCGACTCACCCATAATTAAACATCATGTAGGCGAGCTGGCTTTTTGATTACCTGAACCGTGTATTAACTGCTGCACCAGCATAATCGAGATCTGCGTATTAATAGCAGCACCAGCAGATATAAGAGGGTTTGTTTCATAACAGCGTTTTATGCTTTTTAAATATCCAATATTAAGAGAGTGACTCCATAAGGTACATAACCTGCGCACACTTGATTATTACTTTAATGTGTAAAGTCATGGACGCATCTCACAGCGCAAAGCATAACTTATCCTTTAAATATCCATGCTTAATATGTCATTGATGAGGTCTATCTATTGAAAGGGTTACAATATATGCTATATATGCGCTACATAGCAGGGACGTTAAGGTTGTAGGTAACCCTTTCAGTAGATAGGCCCTGAGGCACATCGCTTCACCTCAAAGTTTATTACTTATTCTTGTTTATTTTGTAGATTACTGACGACAAAAACTAAGATACAAATTGTACAAAACGAAATGTGTTATTTGTAAAAAATATATGAACTGTATTTTTTTGTGCGTCCCCATCCGCTACACAACTGTGCAGTGTTTGTTTCGCTCCACGGGAAAAAAAGGATAATGCTCCACTGTTATTGCTGCAACACAAACCCCTGTGATATATTGCCTACATTTTTTAGAAACTTCTTTACACGAAATTATTATATGCTATATCCTATAGCCTACTTTAAATAAGTCAAAATATATGCGCTTGTTGACTCATCACCGTGGTCGCAGCTTGGGCGTCTGTTAGCTTCTGTAAAAAAAAGACATTTGACCAGCCTTTTAGCAAAGCCTATATTAATATACTGATATTCCTGTGCGATTTATATATTTACTAAATCGGGGCACGTGCCCCAGTAGAGCTTTATGTCTAGCAACGCCCCTGGTCTAAACTTTAAAAGCAAAAAAAATGTTACAAATTTTGCTGAAATGTTTTAGCTTTCGATTTCTAAATATGTTTGGTGACTAAAATATTATTTAAAAATATATATATATATTAAATATGTTTAATAAATCTGTTTTGTTTAAATGCACCAAAATACACTGCCTATATTCACTGAGAAATGGATAAAAATATTCATTTTCAATATGGAGTGAACTCATATGCTGAGCACAAGTTCTTTTTTAATTAATAAAACAAAACATGTATTTATTTTATTAGATTTATTCCTATAGAACAAGTTATGAAAATTTAAAGAGGATATTTAACAGTATGTGATAAAGAACCAAGACTGTCCACCATATTAGAGTAGGAGAAATAATTGCTCCTATTTTTTAACAGTAAGTAACTGTTTGACATCCAGACTGATGGTGTTCATACAGAGTTTATAAAGAGTGAACAATTTTGTAATTTTATCAGGCTATATAACTGAAATATATAACTGAATGTCATCTGCATAACAATAATAGCAAATTCCTTCAAAATTTGTTATCAGATGACACAGAGGCAGCAAATTCAGACCAAAAAGCAATGGATCCAAAATGGAGCCCTGGGGAACCCCACAGGACTGCTGTTGATGAGGTATAATTTTGGAAAATGTTTGGAAAACCCAAATCGGGGCTGTTCCGGAGATTCCAATCTGCTGTCTAAGCCTCTAAACCAGGAGTCACCAATCTCGGTCCTGGGGGGCCGGTGTTCCTCCAGGGTTTAGCTCCAACTTGCCTCAACACCCCTGCCTGGGTGTTTCAAGTCAACACCGGACCTCCAGGAACAGTTTGGTGACCCTTGCTCTAAACTCACATACAGAGATCAACAGTATCAATAGCTGAAGTGAGATCCAATACAGTGCATTCTCCAGGATCACTTCGCATTAAGACATCATTAAAAAGTGCATACGACAAAAGACAAATTGGACTTTATCTAACACAAGTGCTGATCATCTACATCTTTTCTGCTATAAAATGTAACTTAGAAATATTTTATATATCCTATATATTCTATATCCTATTTTAGGGTAAAGATGGATCAATAAGTGTTTTCTTTAGGTTGAACCACAGTTTGCTTCAAACTACCTGGAATAATTTAAAATAACTTTTGGCAGTGCAATTAAAAAATCTGGACACCTGGGCTGTCTGAACCAGTAGAGTCAAGGTTCTCATCTGGCTCTTTAAAATGTGGCCCGCAGGTGCTCAGCTCTCATGTTGCTGCATATAGTGCAACATATAGTGAAGCAGTAGGGCTGTAAAGGTACATGTATATGTCCCAAATCATCACGGTACGTTGGTCACGTTTTGGTTCACTTGCTCTCACGACAAATACAGAACATATTAACAAAGAACGTAATTTTCTGTCTGAAAACGCGACATAGCAGCGATCCCAAGTGGTTCCACTTTTTTCGTGGTGTTGTGAAAACTTTCTACATGTAAACAGAAGCACACAACACTATTCCCGTCTCCGAGCTCTTCAGATTGGTCAACTTCTCAGAAACTGACAGCATGACAATAAAAGAGATTTCAGTTTTGAAGCTTCATTCATTCATTGATTTTATTTTCAGATTGGTCCCTTTATTAATCAGGGGTCACCACTGCGCAATGAACCGCCAATTTATCCAGCATTTGTTTTACACATCGGATGCCCCTTCAGCAGCAACCTAACACTGGGAAACACCCATACACTCTCACATTCGCACACTATGGCCAATTTAGCTTATTCAATTCACCTATACGGCATGTGTTTGGACTGTGGGGAAACCGGAGCAGTTTTGAAGCTTACTGAATCTTAAATTTAATACATAATTATTGTTTTTCCATTGTTTTAGGGAAGGGCTGAGATTAATTTTTGAACTATAAATTCCTAATTAGTTTCCTGATTATAAAATTTTATTTTTAATTTTGGTGTTTATTTTTATTTTGGTACTCTTGTTGTACCAAACCGTGATGCCAAAACAGGGGTACATACCAACCTGTGATTCCAGTGTACCTTTACATCGTTATAAAGCACGGATTTTTTATTTTTTTTTTTAATTGAGAATTTTTTTAACTAAACAAATAGGTATATGCGTGTAGTTTTTTATAAAAATTTTAATTAAAAAAAAAAAAAACTCGCCTTATACAGTATACTCCTTCTAGACTGTTTAAGTTTGGGTTAAAATCTACACCATTTTGTTGGAGATGTAAGACAAAGCTAAACCTATTTTATAAGAAATGGTCCAATTATTTAATTTGTTTAAGAATAGAACAGTAATAAATGTACGAGAAATATACTGATTGGGACAATGTAAAAGTGATATGTTATTGATTTGTTTCCAATCCTTATGAAACCTTTCATTTAATTATAATGTACTTTGATGCAGACCAAAAAAAGAATAGTGGATAATGAAAACCAATTTTTTAATGGATGGATGGACGGACAGACTGATGGGTAGACAGAATGGACGGACAGGTAGATGGACGGATGGACAGATAGGTAGGTAGATTTATGGATGGATGGACGGATGGATGGATGGATAGACGGACGGACGGATGGATGGGTAGACGGAATGAATGGACAGGAAGGTAGACGGATGGATCGATGGATGGGTAGAAAGACGGATGTATGGATGGATGGCTGGATGGATGGGTAGACGGAATGGATGGACAGGTAGGTAGATGGATGGATGGGTAGACAGACGGATGGATGGACAGATAGGTGGATGGATGGATGGATGGATGGATAGATAGATGGGTAGCAAGACGGAAGGACGGATAGGTAGGTGGATAGATGGATGGATGGACGGATGGATGGATGGATGGATAGATTGATAGACAGACGAATGGACGGACGGACGGACGGATTGATTGATTGATGGATTCCAGGCACAAAGAGCCTCAAAATAATCATTATACAAATAATAGATTTGAATCAAATGTAGTAATGACTCACTGACAGGACTCATTCAGTTAATTACATTTTGAAATGTTACGCCATTTTAAATGGCAAACCTCACAGCACAATGATAACAACATGGTAACCATGGATGTTCTCTTATGCCTATGGGATGTTACAATACAGCCCCTCCCTGCACTTGCTGAGTGTGCCAAATCATTTACCACAAGGACAGCAAGCCCCTCTTCAGCCATCTCAAATTAAATACTATAATTTTCCCGGTTCAATATCGATGTTGATATTTATGTCTTTGCAAAGCCGGCAACAAAGTTCAGCTGATGACAGTAAGGCACTTTAATGAGCGATGCAACACATGACAAAGAGGTTTATTGATATACTAAAACATCGATGTAATTGCTTTAGATGACTCTACGGTCAATAATGACATTTCGTTTTATTGCTGTAGCTCTCCAGAGGATTAAGCACACTTAGTCATCAGGACAAGGTATTGCTAGATACCTTAAAATATGTTACCTTAAAATAGCTTCAAACCACCCATGTCAGTAAGTCAACTCCAATCCATGATTTAATTATCGCTTCATGGAAATCCATTTGTTAACTTTTTCCAAATAGAAATAAAATGCAAGTAAAGATGTTTTATGTACACTACCTGAAAAAAGTCTTGTCGCCTATCCAAGTTTTAGGATCAACAAATAATAACTTGACTTCTAGTTGATCATTTGGTATCAGAAGTGGCTTATATGCTTATTTTACCAAAATAAAATATGATCATTACTTGATTTTTAATTATTTAATTAGGACAGTAAGGTCTGACTTTGCTAAGACAAAAGTCTTGTCACTTAACAGAAATAGCGTACAGTATAGAATTTAAAGTCATGGTGCAGTGGAAAAAAATTATTAATATTGTGTATGACTCCCATGAGCTTAGAGGACTGCACCCATACTAGGGCTGCAACAACTAATCGATAAAGCGATAAAAATCGATTACCAAAAGAGTTGTCAATTAATTTTATAATCGATTCATTGTGTCACGTGACGCAGGGACGTTTGAATATTAAAAAAACATTAGTTCAGCATAAAGCGGAGTGAACACGGTCTCCCTTGCGAACTGATGCAGAGTTTGGCACCTCATAAACAGGGATGAGGAGGAAGGAAGTTCAACAGCATGGTAAATCACTACAGAATCGTACTTCTGTTCCATTTTGAAGTGAGGAACGTAAAGTCCCTGGTGCTGGTGTTTAGTCTTTATTCAGCTTGACAAGCATGACAAGTTAGCATTAGCTCATTAACCCTTACAGCAGCAACTGAAAAATTTAAAATGAGCTTTGGCGCGTTGTCTGTCGCTGTGCCAGAGAAAGACTTCTCATATAATCACAGTTATGCAGTGTTTTAACCACCCAATGCTTATTTTATGAAATAGACATGTAAAAACACACAAGTACTAGTAAAACAATACATTTAGAGTTGGTAAAACACAGAAGAAAGTCTGTGGAAGTCTAACAATCTATTCAAATATAATTTGCCGATGTGTATCATTCATATCAGATACACATAGTGAAAGTAACTATAAATTTAAAGGTATTTTTCTCTAATTTCACCAGCCACCTGCATGTCTTTGGGGAGTAACTCATGAATTTACATGCTGAATCCTGTGTATTCCGCTTTAATGAATGAGGCAAAAGCGCGGCCTCAAGTAAACATGTCGATGCCCATCTCACGTTACAGATCAAGATGATTTATATCGTCTTTTGAACAACAACGTTTATGTACATTTGAAATCAGGTAGTTGATGACATGAGCAAGCATGTGAATGTTGAATTAAAATGGAAAAAATTAAATAAAAGGGATAAATCTGTCATACAGCTCTATTGTGGCTGCGGTGTGTCATGTAAAAAACATGACGCGTCGCCATGGAAACATTAAGGGTGAACATTCTAAAATAATGATCGCCTAGCAAGACTCACTCCCGGGGCCAGATAGAATCTTTTAAACTCACCAGTGAAAGGGTTAATAACAGAAGTAAAGCAGCAGAGATAGAGTTTGCATTGCAAGACTAAAGACACGTTTTTATTACTCGACTTTTTTGATTTGTTCATTTCTCCATCTGTAGTTATGTATAGCTGCACTGCAAAAAAAAAAAAAAAAAAATTCTTAATTAGTCATTTCGTCTTGTTTCCAGTCCAAATATCTAAAAAAAAAAATTTTTTTTATCAGGATTACTAGACAAGAAAAATTTCTTTTACACATTTGGATTGAAAACAGGACAAAACTACTTAGTTTTTTTATTTTATTATTATTATAACAGCTCAGGCATGTTCAAAGAGCAACATGTTTGTGCACTTTCTAAAGACTGTAGTTGTTTTTGAATGAAGGGTTGGAAATGAATGCTTGTCTTGTTTTTTTTTTTTTTTTATCCGATTCATAGAAAAAATAATCGACAGATTAATCAATTATTAAAATAATTGTTAGTTGCAGTCCTAATCTATACATCTGCAATGGCTCAAATAACTTATTAATAAAGTCATCTGGAATGGCAAAGAAAGTGTTCTTGCAGGACTCCCAGAGTTCATCAAGATTCTTTAGATTCATCTTCAATGCCTTCTCCATCATCTTACCCCAGACATGCTCAATAATGTTCATGTCTGGTGACTGGGCTGGCCAATCCTCAAGCACCATGACCTTCTTTGCTTTCAGGAACTTTGATGTGGAGGCTGAAGTATGAGGAGGAGTGCTATCCTGCTGAAGAATTTGCCCTCTCCTGTGGTTTGTAATGTAATGAGCAGCACAAATGTCTTGATACATCAGGCTGTTGATGTTGCCATCCACTATGCAGATCTTTCGCACGCCCCCCTACTGAATGTAACCCCAAACCATGATTTTTCCTTCACCAAACTGGACTGATTTCTCTGAGAATCTTGTGTCCATACAGGTTCCAATAGGTCTTCTGCAGTATTTGTGATGATTGGGAATGCAGTTCAACAGATGATTCATCTGAAAAATCTACCATCTGCCACTTTTCCAAATGATTAACTAGAAGAATGGTCAAGTTATCATTTGTTGCTCTTACAACTGAGATTGACAACAAGACTTTTGTCAGGTAGTCATATTTAGCTAATGTTAGCAAACACATTAACTAATGGAACATCATCTAAAGTCTTACAACTAAATCAACTGCACACATCGTATCAGCTATTTAAATACGTCAACAGAGAGTCATCCATCACAGCAAACAAATAGCCAAAACATGGTTCCACAAAAAGCATCACAGATAATAATCTACTGATACCTAATAACCTAATGATACCCATTCCAGTATAATTCTGAATCACTTCAAGTTAGACTTGTGCACTGTAAACCAACAGAGAGCGACAAATCAGATATCACACTTTATGCAAGCTATGCAAGTTACTCATGCTCCAATTAGGTTGTAGTTACCTTGGCAACAACAAATGTACTTATCCGATGTCAAAACCAGTGTGATATTATTAATAGAGAGCATTTAGAACGACTGAAATAATGGGGTAAAAGTTAACAGATGCAAATCATGCAGAAGATGGGAGTTATTGGCTGAGGGACTCTGCGTTGACAGAATTATACAATAAGGACAGGAAATCAGAGGGATTTGACATTTTCAGGCAACTCAATTGCTGACCTCCACATGCAGCCTCAGTTCTGCTATCGTATACTGATTGATGAGAGGTAATGTGCTGTCATCCCTACTTCAGATGGAAGGCAGCTTTTTAAAACAGACTACAACCTTTACCTTACTTGCCAAGCAAAAAAATTTACTAAACTACAAAACAAATATATACACTTACCTTTAATAGGTACACCTGTCCAACTATTCGCAAATTTCTAATCAGCCAATCACATGGCAACAATTCAATGCATTTAGGGATGTCGACATGGTCAAGACAATCTGCTGCAGTTCAAACCATATCAGAATGGGGAAGAAAGGTGATTTAAGTGATTTTGAACGCGGCATGGTTGCTGGTGCCAGACAGGCTTGTCTGAGTATTTCAGAAACTTGTGATCTACTGGGATTTTCACGCACAACCATCTCTAGGGTTTACAGAGAATGAAAAAGAGAAAATATCCAGTGAGTGGCAGTTCTGTGGGTACAACTGCCTTGATTTCTAAATTCACACAGGCTCACCAAAATTGGAAAATAGAAGATTGATAAAAAGTTGCCTGGTCTGATGAGTCTCGATTTAAGCTGCGACATTCAGATGGTAGGGTCAGTATCCAAACACAGTGGTGTCCCGCCTCTTCTCCACTGTAATTGGATGGCTAGCTCAAAAATAACACTAATTGTCGCTGCTTTTTTCATCTCACAACAGCTAAAACAAGCAAAGGCAAATCGTTCGGCACAACTGTCAACAAATAATATGCTAAACACTTTCAACTTGTAACGGAGTAGTGGGGATACTCTGTATCACCGCAACCAACAGAAAAAAAACGCTGCGCTGCAAAAACTCACAGCTTTATGTGAGAGATTAGGGATGAACAATTACTAAAAAAGCAAATCGAAATCCACATTCAGTACCTAAAATCCAAGGTCAATTTTTTCAATTACTTTCCCTACTGTGTGTGGAGTCACATGACCCTGCTCTGTTAAGGCTACTTTATACTTCTATGTCGAATGCATAGGTGTGGTCCAGTGCAGCCTTCATGCTGTCTCATTGTTATGCACCTCTCAAAAAATGTAACTACATATCGCACATTTGCACTACATTGACAATGATTAAAAGTGGCACCAGAGACGGCATATATTCCATTACAATAAAACTATTATTTACATTCAAATATTTCTTTACCGAAGATTCAAGAAATGCACCGTTTAAAATATTACTTACAAGATATACAAGAGTTATTTTATTTAGAAGAGATACTGCTTATTTTATACTTCGAAACTTTGAAAATAAATAATTTTGTTTCCAAAAGTGCAAGTTATTTAATTTAAATTTTTTGATAAGAAAAACGTGACTGTTGGTTTTAGGCAATGTGTGTTTTAATTTCAGTTGTTCAACGTTGATGTTCAATAAATAATCATAGATAGTAGATAGTGTGTGTTTCCTTAAATTTTTTACAAATCAAGTAATGCACACTTCATTCAAAAATATCTCACTTGTAATATGAGAGTATATTTCTAGGCTGTATATTTCTTTCTGTACAAAACTAAGCATAAATAAATAAATAAATCATTTATTAATCGTAATGGAGTTAAAATGCTTAATAGATAGAGAGTTTGATTTTAGGCTAAATTACCCAGCCCTATGAGAGATCCTCTGATGGATCAGCTGATAGGCGCAATTTTCAGATGAGAGTTAAAGTGATGACCTTTACAGCCAAACACAGTCATATCTGTTAAGAAGCACTCAAATGCTAGTGAGGAATGGACAATACGTTGCGCATGAACATGCATTTAAACACACCAGAGCCCGTTCAGAGAGTAATAAAACATGGAGGGCGCTATTTTTTTTATTTTATTTCAAAACCGAAAAACCGTGGAGGTCATAGCAAATGGTTCAATGTTATATTGTGCCTTGTGGCATCCCTAGTAATTACATTCACCAAGAAAACAATATTTTCTGATTTTCTGAAATACTTCTGATCAAATAAATGCAGCCTTGGTAAGCAGAATACTCTCCTTTCCAAATGACAATCGCAAGTTGCCAAGACTTTTATTCACGTATGTTGATGTACTTCCAATTGTAAAGGAATACTGTGTAGGGGCAGGCTTTCTTTAGTGCATCAGTCCCTCATAGCAAACTAATGGTAGGGAGCGTGGCTGAGGATGTACAGTAGCTATGGAAGCCCTCAGGTTGATGTCAACAGAAGAACTGCCACTCCAAAGGTGGAAGCAAATGGTTAGATTTTGATATAAGATTAACAATCAAATATACTTTCAGTGGATTAACTTCCACAAATTATTAAGTATAACAATATAAGGCAGTATAATAAACATCGTAATATTTGACTTTACACAGACTTTGACTCACCTGGATGGTCTGGCATGCATGACTGCCATTGTTGGTGAGGATAGCAGATACAGCCTGCAGGGTTTTGCCGGTGTCTCCCCAGGCCACCACCAGGCTGAAGAGGCAGGCGCAGGATAACGCTGTCAGGGTCTGACCAGTGGGGTCATTCATGCCTGTGCTCCGCACCGTTGTCTCCAACAGAAGGTGGAACAGAGACTCTGCAGGGTCAAGAATGGTGTCAGAATGTAAATTTACATGCTCTCTTACATGTTACTTTTTTATTTGAACAAGAGAATGTATCTTACCCAGCACATCTGGTGGTTCGGTCTGAAAACTCTCTGGCTGCTGTCCCTGGAGCATATCTAGAAGGGCCTGAAGGCTCCGTAAGCACAGTGACGGGTGTGAGAAACGGGTCTCTTTGATGAGCTCAAACACTCCACACAGCCCAATCCCAATGATCTGGGGAGCAGAGGATCATAGCTATAATATAATATTCACCAACACTAGTGCTCGAAAGAAATGGCATTTTTATGGAAATGACAGCTGGCAGACACATGGAATTGACAATGAAAGCATTTTACTAGGAATTTCCTTCAGCGGTTTGAAAACAGTGATTCATTAAATAGATACGAACCAAACATACTCTCAGATGAATCAGAACAGAAACATTTAGGCCTAAGTTTAGTTTTAAAATGCACAAGTTTTGCTACGGTTACGCCTTACGCCGGTTACTCACTACCCCTGAGTTTTTAAACCCTGAAAACGTGTTTTGGAAACGCTTAAGAGGCTGTTTTTGTTTTAAAACACTGCTGCTCTGTGTCAGTGTGGATGGGGGAAATGGAGACATCTGAACGCAGGTGTAGATGCAGAGATTTAATTGGGCCTTTTTCTCAATATCAAATACACAAAGTTCAGTCCTGCATCCTCTCCTTGTAAGTTCAGATTTCACAAGTTTGATATGGAAAACAAACTCGAGGACACGTCAGGTAAATCTTCAGAATGAACAGTGTACTTTATAACATCATTCACATCACCCTGGCTACGTTGTTTCACTTTCTTAACATTAAAATTATAACATGATATAAGGAACTGACTATTTTCATTTTGATAATAACAACTTAACAGACACAAAAAATTGAGGCATCGTGTAGCTACATATAAGACCATCATCTTCACTGTATGCATAGTTATAACAAAACGGAGCCTATAACATAACTTCCTCCTCTCATTTTCATTGAAAAATAAGAAACATTCCCTTGTGTCTTTTGCTGAATATCAGGATTAACATTCAATAATGGCCAATATAAAAGTGTAACGTACAATATGTTTTTACATTATAGGAAATAAAGGCAAGCAATCAGTCAAATGTGCAGAATTTGTGTACGTTGTTATTTAAATTAATGTATTAACTTATCTTTGCACTTAGCCAAAACACATCCTTGAGAACAAGTAATAGATTCAAAAGACCAAAGGTGAATTAAATATCACGATTAACAACTATAGTGAGATTAGGGTCCAGCGGTATACCCTTGATGAACTGTCTGACGTGCGCTTCTCTCACCTGGGGAGGTGTGCTTAAAGACTGCCTAGAGCTCAGACGTCCACATACGCTGTAACGCATGCCAGAGTGTGTGTGTGGTCACGTGATGTGCATTTTCAGCGGTGTAGTGTTGATCTTTTCAGAAACGCTGAGTAAAATGCCAGTGTGGACATGGATCGTTTTCATTTTAAAACTAAAATGTATTAGTGTAAACGGGGGCTTAGTTTAAATCAGAAATTTGTTTTTAAAACATTTGAAAAAAAGACAGAAATACTTCCATTTCAATTGATATTTATGCTAATATGCTAATTTTATAAATCAAAAAATTATAATTTGTTAAGGGGACTAAGGCCCAACCCCAATTCTACCCCTTTGCCCTTCCCCTTAAGCTGGATTTATACTTTCACCTGGCACCACATCGTGCACCTCCGCTGACTGCGCGCGCTCCTCACGAAACAGACGAGGCTTTTATACTTGACGCGTTGGCTGTTGTGATATTCTTTAAAAATCAGGGGGCGGTCAAAAGAAACTGATAGTAAAGTCAGATGGATAAACAGAGAAGTAGAAAGTTTCCGGAAAAACGTCATAACATTAATATCATTCAAGATTTTTAAACTAATTATTTTTATAAATTATTTAAATGATTATAAGGATTTTTCTAAGCATTCAAGATTTTTTTTGATCAAACTTTGATGCATCACTTAATTTTGTTTATATCTCGTACAGTTCTACCTATTATAGTTTATTAAAATATTAATGACAACAGAACATGGGTTGCTCTAGAAATATACTTTTATTATGACAAGAATAAAAGCAAAAAACTCACTTACTAAAAAATACAGATTTTTTTTAGATTTAGCCCACTCCACAACTCACACATTACTGTCTGGCTAGTTTCGGTCCTATACTTTTAAGCTAAAAAGGCAATAATAGTTCAACATTCCTGACCATTATCACCAATAAAGCCTAGAAAAACAGGGCATCAGTATATTGTAAACCGATCGGTTCTTATCAAAGAAATAATTTGTTAGTTAATTATAGTTTTGTAACTATTAAATTGTTTTTAATTAAAAATTGTAACATACAGTGTAAAACCCATGACTGGTGGAAAAATTACATTTCAGTTACACTTTTGCCATGGCCTCTTTTGGCTTTAACAAACTTATCCCTCAGGTTTTTCCAAACTTTAACAAAAACTTTCCTCCTTTCCCTGGGCTGTTGCAATTTCTAGCTAATAATTATTGATCATCTGGTTATCTCTATGATCGCGGATCATAAAGACGTCTGTAGTGTTTCATATTCAACTCAAATCAAACGCGCCAGCCAAAATCAAGTCGCGCGCACCCAAAGCGAACCTCCGCAAACACAGAGTTGACGTCACATTCGCTGCGCGCACTCAAGAGAACTAGCAGACACGTTGAGTATAAACCAAGCTTTACCCCTCGTTTTGCACATTTACGTGAAAGGGGAGGGGTGTCCCAATTCTCTTTAGCTGGAAGGCATAGGGCAAAGGGGAAACAGCTGTTTTTGAAACAGCGATCACACTCGAAACCAAAATGTCAGAATTTTCCGGAATACACAGGGAATACAACGGCAGCATGGCTGCAAACGAAAGTAAGGAAATGCACAAATTTGTTTTGTTTTTTTTGTCATTATTACGAATTTTTACAACAAACAAGCATATGTTCGAATACATTCATAACCACATTTGTGTTTTACCACCATGCTTAAAAAAACAAACAAAAAAAACAAAACGCTAAAATAAAAAAAAAAAACTAAATTTCGCGATCTATAGTCTCTAATAATAATTCCTGTATAGTAGTTCCACAACATTCTGACACTCGAATACCCTGTCAGAAAAGTCTAGTGGCTGGGAATTACCTTTTTACAATGTCTAGTATAAAGTTAATGCTGTTTCCATGTGTTCTTCAGTGATTTCCTGAAGATTAATACCAAATAAAGCTGTTGCAACGGAAATAACTACAGCAGTCGCCGTTGTCGATTTCATATGAAGCAAGAGATTGCGATGACATTTATATGACATGTGCAGGTGTGGTAGTGCTGTCGCATTTCTTAGAGTGTAAAAGGGAAGGGCTTCAAAATTTTGGGATTGGGCCTAACAATATTCACGTCAGTAATTTTTATTTTATTTTTTTTAATCTTTCAATTTTTTATTCCAGACAAATTAAAATAAACAAGTATAAACTTAACAAAATAAACTAGTGTAAAAAAATATTTGCCAATATCATTTTGTCTTCAACCGTTTATCATTTATAATTTATAAATCATAAATATTAAATAAAAAATCTCTTTTTAGAAATAATACAATTTTTTATGTTTCATTTAATCATTATTGCCCTTTCAGGAAAATCCATATGCCAATCCATTTGGATTGGTTTTAATTTATTCAACTAGCTTCCTGAATAATTGATACATGGACATTAAAACACTATCTACATAAGTAAAACGCTAAGCTCAAACTGTGAAATTGCTAATAATTATTCCAAATTATGCTAATGTTTTCTTTTTGGATTGAACAATTCTTTCTTGAGAGAGTTAACAGAAATGTTCTTCTAGAACAACTCTAATTTTCTCACTCTCACTTTCAATTCTCTTTATGTCTGCACATGTGGCAGAATTTACAATAAAGCTTGACTTTGACAAGTAACAATTGTGAAGCACAAGAAAAAAAGAAAAAAAAAAGAAAATTGTGGCTTATTCAGTGTGAAACCAACATTATGCAAAAGAAAAGGCCATATCTGAAATCCGAGTGTGGAAAAATCACTATAGCAACCGAGTTGTGCTAAGAGAACAGAACATGTGGTTCAAGTGAACTAAAAAAAGAATAAACAACTGTGTGAGAATGTGTTTGTTAAATACAACATACATGTAAATACAGTGCTGCTGTTTCGCCTAATGGGTTTACTAGCATGCACAGCATTCATATCACATGAGGATATATTGTAAATTGGTTTGACTAAACAACATTAAGATACAGATTATGCTGTGCAGCATATCGTCTTTGACCTCATTACAGCTGCAAACATGTACAAAGATATTTAAATGAAGGAATCTTTGGGATGTTTCTCTGTGCAAACTGTTTGTTCCTAAAAGTGCTTCCTTTTCGTTATAAGACACTACATCATAACAAGAGGCTAGCACTGGTTCATCTTTCAAGGTCATCATCAAAAAAATAAATAAAACATAAAAAAGGAGAGCAATTTTTGGTTATCGGACAATTGAGAGAAATAACAAAATATCCTGCATTGCGTCACACAGCTTTATAGATAACCCCTCCATTTAAATGATATGAATACAACTTTTAATAACATTAAACCATATAAGTTGAAGAACTTGAACAGGCATCAGGGATCACACAAATCTAAACTGTACATTCATGACTAACAGGGCTGGGCTTATGTGTTTTAAGGCCGATTTATACTTCTGCGTCAAGCGCACGCATATGTTCCGGAGCAGCCATCACGTGGATGCATAGCCCTCGCTGTGGCTGATGCGCACCTCTCAGAAAAATGGAACTACACGTTGCAACGACGCGTAGCACAAGCTCTGTGATTGGTCAGCTTGGTATTGATGATGAGTGTGGGCTGTGCTGAGAGCTGCGAGCCCGATGGACTGATTGTTTTAAGTGTGGAGTCATGTGAAGGAACTCCACATGGAGACTTTTGTTTTGTGTTTACCTTATGATTAAAGTTGTTGCCGCTAAATGAGCTCTGATGCTGCAACTAACAATTTTTGATAGTTTGTTGATTCGTTGGAGAAAAAAAATAGTCAATACTAAAATAAATACTTAGCCATGATGACAATACAAAACATTTTACTAGATGTTTTTCAAGACTATTATTCAGCTTTAAGTGACATTTAAAGGCTTAACTGTTAATTAAGCTAATTAGGGTATTTAGGCAAGACATTGTATAACAATGGTTAATTTGAATTAATTAATCAAAATTTAAATATTGCTTAAGGGGGTATAGAATAAAATCAATGCCAAAAGTATTGAAATAAAAAGTTTGTGGAATAGCACTAACTTAAAAAAAAATTCACTGAACTAACAAGTACTTGCATTTTAATGCCATGAATTGCCAGGGTTTGTAATTTTAGGTCCTGAAATTTAACATAACTGTTTATTTAATCTGCGAATATTTCAATTCAAAACACATTTTGATACTTACATTCAATACTTGTACAATGCTTATACCCTCAATAATATTGCTACAATAAAATTGCTCAATACTAATACGATGTATAATATTTAAAAAATTCACTTCCCTAAATTGAGTGGTTCAAATTCAGCTGTTAAAGAGCCCCTATTATGGGTTTTTGAAAATGAGCTTCATTGCAGTGTGTAACACAGCTCTAAGTGAAGTGAAATATCCAGCTATGGCTTAAATCTGAAAGTGCGCCATGTTTAAAACTATTGATTCATCTATAAAAGAGTCGACTCATAGTGTTTCAAATGAATCCTCTTGATAACGAGTCTTTAGCCGTTTCAGCATGACATCGATACGATACTTAAGCCCCGACAATTGTTGCACGCACAAACCCGGGAAAATTAAAACCTGACAAACACTCACAAACACTATAACTGTGGTGTGTTTCCTGGAGTCCTCAAGCTTACAACGGGAGATTCGTCAGCCGTTTTTTAAAGGAAGGATCAGAAAAGACTACTGATTTGTGGATCAGTGCTCGACAGGAACTTTACAGTACACTGTTCATGGACCAGTTTCTTCCTCCATTTCACAAGTGTAAGTAAGTGCGATTAAAGTGGTTGCCTCCTTGTTTTCTCTAGCTAGTAAATTATGTATATAATTGTGTTTTGTTACTTGTAAGCGCTTGTACTGCTTCTGGTCAACTCTTTATATTCTCATACTCCGTGTAATATTAAGGTTCAGGGGCGAGGTGTCTGAATAACACTGTTGAGTACCGGGTACTGTATACTGTGGTGTTAGTAACTACTATGAAACGTGTTTCGGGCGGCCGCTGTGATCGAATCCTATACCAATGTTGGTGACGCAGGGGTTTCACAGACCGTACCAAAATGCTGAAGACAGGTGGTGGTGGGGGGGAGGGGGGGGGGGGGGGGGGGGTTGTTGAAATTACGGGAGTTTTCTGGGATAAATAACCAAACGGGAGGGTGGCGGGAGATCGGTTTGAAATACGGGAGACTCTGGAAAAATACGAGTGTTGGCAGGTATGCTCACGCATACACTCTGCACTTAGTACTTCAATATTGTCAATAAGCCGTAATGTGAATTTCACTCTGTCTTGCGCTGAGCGCTGTCGACCAATCGCAACAGGCCGTTATCGGTCAAATCGGCACAGATTAGCTTCGGGCTGAGGAGGGGTTTGGGAACAAATGAATCGCTGAAACATATGGGAGTCGCTGGGATAATTAGGTAAAAATAAATGCATAAGACAATGAAAGTGTTTTTTGACATTGCATGCATATCAGCCTGTTGTTGGAGACCCTTAAAACCAAAATATGACCCTTTCTAATGTATAACAGGGGCTCTTTAAAATTTGACATTACATTCGGGAACTGCAGGAAAAGCAATAGATTGGAGATTGAAGATTTTTAAACTACTTAAAGGCAAGAAAAAAGCTAATAACGGCACAAAAGTAGCATTTATTATTAATATAAATTTCTTGAACATTATAAATATAATAAAATGATTATATGAAGGCTTAAAATGAGTAAATGATCCCATAAGGGGGCTAATAATAATCGCCCTTATTTTATTATAATTATTTTTTCGAGGTATTCACCTTTAATGGACAGGACAGTGGAGATCACAGACAGGAAAGTATGGGGAGCAGAGAGAAGGGAAGGATCGGCAAAGGACAATGAGTCAGGAATCGAACTCAGGAAGCCGTGAGCACCTTAGTGCCATGTGTCGATGCTCTAACCACTAAGATATTGTTGCTGATAGGGATGCTCATTTCGGTTAATTTTGCCAACCGACAATCGCCGATCGTTACCCGAACATTAACGGTTAACTGGTCAGATTAATATTAAAATTATTATTTAATAATTATATATTCAGGATTGCCTTCTGAGGCGCAAGTCATTTACTAAATTAAGAAAAGATTCATGCAGATTCTCCTACCACAGCAAATTCCATTTTACTGTTGATATTTGGTACCAATACTCCAGTTTTGCACAAAGTTCATTAACATTTTTGGATGAAAATACAGGTTATGACGAGGCTCATATGTTGACTTTTTGTAAAGTATAGGCTAGTTAAGCTTATAACAATTTTGTTGTTTACATATGGCATTGCATTCATTTGAATACATGTTTTATAAGCTGTAAAATGAAAGCTTCGGTTTGGCGCAGACGATTACACCGAATGCACTTTTCGGTTGCAAAAACACAAGGCGCACCACACTGCCTTTTTTGTTGACAAGGAAAAATGAAGCATGTTGCTCTTTATGTCACTAGGAAATGACTGAATCAGCTGCGTATTGTGCGTGAGCGTTGCTGTCAATGTTGCTATAATTGTAATATTTAATAATATTGTAATATTCAAGATTTTTAAAGTAATACAGCTCTGCATAACTTGAAGCAGCAACCACTAGTCTCGTCTCCATCTTTAAAAGTTCTCCGTAATAGTCTTGACAACACAAACACTGATGTCACACTCAAGGGAAACCCTGCCTCTGTTTTCCTTTAAACTGAAGAATAAAAAAAACATAAAAACGCGAGGCGCACAGGGCGCATAAGCAGCGCGCAAATCCTTTCTGAGAATAAAAAACAGCATCTGGGAACGCAAGGAGAAGATTTTTTCAATGGATTTTTTGCACTCGCCTGCTGCTCATCATGAAACTTTAAATAAAACTTTCTCTCATTTCATGCTTGAACAAATAAATTAATACTCAAGTCTACTGACTATATTTTAATTCATTTACATTACCAAGGCTGTAAAAGATCTTGTGAAATTGAAAACAGTCTAGCCATGGGCCGGTAAAAGATTCTGACAATATGATAACCTTGGATAAAAATATCTCAGTTTCATGGTATTATGATTACTGCTCTAAATATATATATTTTTTAAATATTTGGGTAAAAAACAAAAACATTTTCTCCTATTTAAAATATTTTGGAGCAGTAAACATGTCAGGCTAAATTATTCAACCGAATCATTGACTTCTGCTGTCTTCAGGTTTCAAAAACACAGATTTCTTTACAATTTGAAAGGGCATCTTTGCAGATCTTTTATGCTGGAGATACTGTTGTCCTTAAAAAAGTAAATTAAAAAAATCGTACACATACCTGTACCATGAATGGTACTACAGAAAATTTTGGCAGTTTTAAAACCTTGACTTTTCCAAGCCACGGTATACATTGAAAACGGTTATCATCCCATGCCTACAACAGTCACAAAAACCTTTCGCCAGACATTTATCAGTGGCTGAAAAGCACTCGCTGTGCATATAGCCCATTCAGTTCCATGCCTGTCTGTAATCCTGTGATCCTAAATATCATAGCAGGTTCAGGTGTGTTTAATATTGGAGCTGCACTTTGCATGAAGAATCTAAAGAAACATGAAAGGTTACTCATATTTAAAATGCAGCATATTTTGTTTATATGACTACGTAATTAGTATGTTTTAAAGTACTATGAATTATCACTGTTAAAGAACCCAATTGTTAAGCTGAATCACATCCAAAAATGCTAATGTTTCTTATGATTTTAATTCATTTTTTGTGATTCCCATCCCTATGAACATTTCCTTCTAGGTGGTAGCCTACGCACAAGATCTTTGAAGTGGAGACTGGAATTAATCAGACAGCTCTCCGCGTACGGCTGTGATGTGAAGGGAAAATGTTATATTAATGGCATAACATGGCAGAGGCTCCCTTTGGCCATTTTTTCAAAGCTGAATAAGAAACATGCTATGCTTTCACTACTTAGGATACTTCAAAATGAATAATGAATTTAAAAAAAATATCACAATAAAAAATGCATATAAAAAATAACAAAGTTTGATATTTCAAAAATACAATAAAAACCATACACAACCTAACAAAACAATCTGTAAATTGTACCACTAAAAATTGCTGTAGGGGTGTGCACCCTGACATTTTTTTTATGCCAATAATTGTTTTTCTTTTTACACAGGCACCTTGGCTGTTTTGACTAAATAAATAAATTTAATACTAAAAATCCAAGCAAATGTCTTAATAAAGCCATATTTAATTGCAAATTCAAATGATTAGCTCAAAAACAGATTCATTTACAAAGGAAATAAACGTGTTCCTTCGAGATGCACAAATGCTTGTCTCCAGTTTTGTTGACTATTTTCATTAGCAAAACAGATAAATTGACTAATAGTTTGTTGTCGTCTTAGAAATAAGATATATTGATTACATATTATACATATTATTTACATAATGCTTTCAGCATATTATAACAGCTTGTCACCCAGTGATAAGCACAGTGATTTGGCAAAATTAACGTTAAAGTGAGCGGCGTTCGTCTGACAAGTCCATAAGTGGCCAAGCATCCAGCCCCAAATATACAATCTCATTGAAGCTCCAATTGATTTTACAAGAGAGAAGTTAAAGGCCTACAAGTCTTTGGATGCCAACAATTTTGTTCTGTGTGGTGATGTGCAAGAAATAATGTTTCATGATTACCAGATTCTGTGTAATTCTGTGCACAATGTAGTGCTAAAAACCGAGGTTCTGCTTAGCTAAATACAAGGAAAAAAGTAGGAACTGTACAAGACCTGGGTAATCATCAGCAAGCAAAACAACTGCATTCTGACAGCGAAATGCACCTATACGGCAGGGTATATGAACTTACATTTTTACATTTCATTCTTGGCATTCAGTGTCCGCAGTTTAATTAACCATATTTAACTGACAGTGTCAAACATTTTTGAGATTAGGTCCTCACTCCATTCAGCTCCCTTTTAGCCAAAGACGTCAGCTAAAGCGTCAGCGACTAAAATGGCACAATTTGGATAAAAGGCTAAAGGGGCAGTTTCAAAGAATTACCAAAAAGTATTTGTGTGCTTCATATACACATTGTGGACCTTACACTTACCTTCGGCAGTTTGACAGAAGGTTCGCGGTACTCCTCCTCTTCTTCACTGTCAGAGTCACCACTCTGCACAGAGTTTCGGGAGGCGAGGGCCAATGCGGCCTCCTTCTGCTGCCAATCCAGCACGCAGTGCCGTACATTACAGTAGACGTTGAATGCAGAGGGGTTGCTGTGGAGTTTGATGTCAGGCACTGGAAAGGCCCCATCTAGAGTATCTGTCTGCAAGAAGAAAAAAACACAGAAAAACAATTAGAAGAAATACACCAATTAAAGGCACAAAAGAAAAAAAAGACTGTGGCATATCATGCTCATTTTGTCATTAAAGCTGATTCTAGTAAACCTCCAGCACATGCTTTCAGATGGAGCGTTTCTATGTTTCCATCCACCTATTTTTATGCACAATTTGGATATGCACATAAAAAAAATTTATTAAATAAAAAAACATTTTAAATAATCGATTGATGAAAATGCCGTGATGCGCATACATTTTGAAAATGCGCATAACTAAGTAGGATAAGATAACCTTTTTATTCGAAAATTAGAGTATGAGCACAAATTCCAGTATGCACATAAAAAAAAAAGAGATTTTGTTTTAAGAGATCATATGCTGATAAAAAGTGTGTGAATGGACAAACCAACAGGCTGTCCACAAAGTAAAACATCTGAAATGTTGTTTTGGTCATTCTTAAAAACCTTAACTATTTCAGTATTAGTGTCGTTATATTACTAATGACCTCCAGAATTGTCAAGAGCATCTTCAAACGCCAGCACGCGTTCACTGCATGCCAGCATCGTCTTCTGAGGTGCAAGTCATTTATTAAATAAGCAAAAGATTCAAGCAGCTTCTCCTAACTCAGCAAATTCTGTTTTTACTGTTGATATTTTGTGCCAGTTAATCAGAAAGTGACAATTTTGTTCTTTTTGACTCTTTGAAAAGCTGCTTTTTTCGCATTTCTTATGCGATACTCCAGGTTTGTGCATTAAGTTAATTTTCATTTTTGGATGGAAACATGGCTATTGACAAGCTATGCCAAATCACGTTTAAAATTGAAATCAATTTAATTAGACGATTATGAAATCAAGATAATAGTTCAGTTATAAGGATTGTTTTTTGCATTTGTGTCACTTTAAAGTGAACTACGGCTCTTTGTATTAAATACAGCACAAGAAAATACTACATTTAATAACATATTTTTCCTCCAAACTCAAAAATTAATAACATAATTTGAAGGTTTGAATTAAATTCTTCCGTGAGATAATTCCGCAATCATATGATTATTAGTCATACTGAATCAATGAAAGAACTTAAATCTTCTGTTCATAATGAAATGCTATAATGATTTCCTGGGTTTATTCATGTTTGGAGTTTCAGCACCTCTGGCGTTTGGAAGAGATTTACTACACCATGGTACATGCAGGAATCCTAAAGGTAATTTCAAGACTTAAAGACCTTCTCAGAATATTTTAAGACTTCATCGCCACTTCAAGTTGTAATCAGTATCAAACCTTTAACTTAATAAACTGTTGTAGTTAAATAAATCAACAGAGCACATTCATGCAACAGAACTCAGATAAGCTCGGAAGAAACAAAACTTGAAAGAATAAATTACACTGTTGTCTTCAGCGACAGGCTTCAGCCACTGTTTAAACTCATCTTTCTCCAACCAGGAATATGCAAACTTACATTTTGCTGTCTGTTTCGCTCTATGGTTTCGCTACATGTGGAGAGAGTCACATCACCTTTCTGCGTTTGTCGCAAATCACGCGGCATCACCCGGATAGAAAAGCTTGGCTGGACGCTACACAGCTCGAACCAAGCATACGGATAAAGCATGCAGTTGTTAATAATAGGAAGAAAACAAATATATTTATAACAAAATTTAAGATCTCGTTAAAATGCGATTAAGACTTTAATAACTTGAGAGCCTTAATTTTCTCATAACAGATTTATCAACATTTAACACTTTAAGATCTCGCACGCACAACACACACAACTGAATATTATTTACAACTTTATTACCTGTTACTCACAGCCTATGCAGGTTCTGTTCACTAAAGTAGACGCGTGCGCGTCTATCATTAAGTAGGGCACATACCCACCCTCTTTGTGGTAACAGTTTACAGTCAGCAGCTCACGTCACGCGTGATTTCCTGGCCACGAACACAGCATTTTATGAAGACAAAAAATGACATTTTTACGTGAATTATGCCTTGTAAATACAGTATGTGACTCTTTTAACATCATTCGGAGTTGTCCATGTCGCTGAGCAATGTATGTGGAAACAATGAAAAGACTCGTGCAGCCGCCTTTGCTTCTCTCCTGAACTTGAAAATATGATTGGCAGAATCGTAGAAATGCTGGATTAAGATTGTCCAGGGGGTCAAATCGAAATCGCGATTTTTTTTCGGATAATTGTGCAGTTCTAATTGGCAGTTTTTTTTTCGGCTCATATTTTTGGCAAAAGTGCAATAAAAATACATTTTCATATGATATTTTTGGCGGATAGATATTCAGTTTATCCCTAGTCATTTTCACATTAAACTACCACTTTGTGTTTTAACACAAGGCAGTCCAGCCCACTACAGTTTACACCACTGTCTGTATTATCAAGATCTACAATGTATCTAAAGTTTCATTGTCCCATTCATCAATGCACTCCCTGATAGGCCTAACTAATCCATTTGTCCTCATATTGGTCTATCTGGCCATAACAAAGGATGATGTAATGCGGAGAAGGTCATTCATTTTAGGCGGACACCACAGAGAAATCTACCCCACTTGTCTGGCACAGTGACAGCCATCTGAAGTCATTAGAAAGCCACACATCTATGAGCCATGCCTAGCAGCCCTACATTTCCTGTCATTTGCTAGCAGCACTGCAAATCAAGAGCAGCTTGGTTAAGGTGTTACCTTACTAAATGACTCAAAAAACTGCTGGTTTAAGGACCAACTGCTTCTGGTGTATAAAGTCACAGTTAATTTATGTTTAATGCCATGCCAACTTCTAATGCCATTTTCATGGTGACAAAAAGTATAGACTACATTAAGGTTTTACTATTTACTTTTGCTAAAAAGCCCAAAATTGTATTTGGATTACAGTGTTTAAAATCGCTTTCAAAGTATAAACTGAATGAATTAAATACCTTACAGAATTAAAACCAACACAATCCAATAGAACATGCTTCAGATTTAAAGTGCTTTACCAAACAGGGGAAGGATCTTCTCCGGGTAAAATGGGTAAAGACAATCTGGTCCCATAAATTTACTGTAAAAATGGAAAAGGCCTGACAAACTACAATACTGCCTCTGACTTTGCTCTCTAATTCAACATCCTGGATTTGCAATGCCCCAGTTTGGCAGTAAATCAATGTGAAGCTCACTGAGGGAAATCTTATATAGACTCAATGAGAAAAAGATTTACATTCAGTAAACACAGTGTTCTGCCTCTCGTTTACTACTATGCTGGTAATTTAGGAATAGAGGAGACTACCTAATAAACTGAACACAAAAAAGCAAATGTGGCAAAATAAACACATGGAAAAAAGATAAACCATTGTCATTCCATTAAGTTGCGCTTGAGAACAAAGAGCAAATGAGTACATATATTTATATATATTTATATATATATATATATATTTATATATTTATATATTTATATATATATATATATATATATATATATATAGTTCTCAGGGACAGCTCATGCCCTCACTGCGATGGCATGACCATTATGCAGCTAAGATCGAGCCACCCTTGTTGCTTCAGGACACAGAATCAGAAATGATGGCTGTGATTTCCCGGGCTGCTTCGGCAGTTGAGCTGGAGGTGTCACCACCCCCTACACTGTAAAAAGTAAAGGTGCTTCAAGTACCCTGTTGAGTACTCAAGGAACTTTAAAATGTATTTTAAGTGCCTCGAAGCTTTTTCTCTCAAAATGGGGTTCCTTGAGGAACCACTGACAGTCTTTGCAGTGCTTGCAGGACCCTTTTGCAGTAACTGGGATCCTACAAGCACTTTTTGTCAATACTGAGGTTCTGGAGTCACTGTTTCCTTACACCAAGACCTCGAAGCACTTTGAAAGTTATTGGAGGAACTCAATTTTCAAAAAAGAGTTACTGAAAGATCTATAAACTTATATAATGGTTCCTGGTGGATCTCTCCTCTAAAAGCTAGAACTTAAAGGAACCAAGAGATTTTTTTGTCATAATTAAATAGACAATTGTGGAGATCAGAAAATGAGATGGATGTTCATTTACTTAATATTTACTTAGTTATTTGTGGTCTTAGAATGATATGAAATTTGGTGTGTGTTTTTCTTTTTTGTGTGGCACTCACTGAGAACATAAGAATATCATTGATAAGAGTCTAACTGTTAACTTGATTGCAGTTAGGAGACTGAATGGGAAATTGTGAAAAAATTTGAAAATGTAAAAGTAATTTTGGAGGATAAAATACAAATGAGCCACAACAGAGAGGAAAAAAGAGACAAAAACATGCACAGGCTTAAACAATTATGAAAATAATTATTATGGGGGACTAATTCAATTTTCTGTCACTTAACCTCATTAGACCCCTGAATTTTGACATTTAAAACAATAATAATAACAACAACAACTGCTGCAATAATAATATTAACAATAATAATAATAATAACAATAAAAAATATAAAGCTATTATTATTGTTATTTTTATAAAAATAGAACTATATAACACAGTTCTTGAAAAATCCACTTATAAAAAATATTTAAGATAATACTAAACTTAAGTATATAGGCTATGGGCTCTGGTTTATTAATAAAAAGTATTCCTCCAGTTTGTTTTGATAAACCAACAAAGATAACTTGCTAATGAATGCAGTATTTTGTAAATTTTTATTTTTATGAATTAAATGTTTTTTTCATCTGTTTCTTGGATTAATGGAATGGAATTAATTGTGTTGCCAAAAAAATAAATAAAAATTAACCGGAACTAACAAAATAATATAAACATGACGCGGACGCGCATCATCGTGCACGCGCAGGTGCAGGTCGCAGGAGCGTTTTCAAATATCGATTTGTAACGGCTCCTTTCCTCCATTTCGTGACTGCGGTCATCTCTAACACACGGAAGGTGAGTAAGTTGTAAGCACACAAACATCTACACTTACATGCATCATTATGTCGTGTAATCTGTTTTAGGAACGTCTCGCGAAGCGATTGCTGTTGTATAAGATTGGGTAAACGTTATTATTTTGCAATAATAACAATCGGCTGGATATACATAATCACTCAAATTACACGTCTACCTCACACAAATATAAATAATTTGATGTAAAATATTGATTTATGTCGAAATATTTTATTGTCATTGAACACGAAGCTTCCATGAAAGCCATTGCAAGCGACCGTTAATTTCAAATTAAACAGATAACGTTATACATTCGTACTGCTTATTGGACGGCTTTTTTCCACAAATATATTTATTTATTTATTTATTGTCTTCCCTTACATATACAGTGTGTAGCAAGTGTCTTGAGCAGGGTTGCTTATATTATTTTCTAGCCGCGATGCTATCTAATATTCTTTCCTTATATTGTTTGTGAGTAATATTACGCATTTGTTATTATTTGAGTGTCTTAAACAGTTACCTGTGTGACAAATTGTGTCTAAGTTATGTACTTCAATACATTTTTTATTCATTCACACAAATAATGTAAATAAGGCCTGCTTTTTTCCTTCTCAGAACATCTACATAAACCCTGAAATTGTTTAGTATTCTCTCTTAAACAGCCGTTTGAGTCACCTCAAATGTAAGTATTTTTTTAAGTAACTAACTGAATTGGAAATAAATGTAAAAATACTTCATTTAACAAACAATATTATTTGATAATCATTATCCAGCTGGGTAACACTGAACTAATGACATTAAACTTTTAACCTTTTAAGTGTCTAAAATCACCCACTTATTTTCTCATTTGCTTGTTTCTGATGTATTCATATTAGGTGTAAATCATTGTGATAGATATAGACTAGAAATTTAAAGTTTGCTGTGTCAAATCCAGGTAGCAGAGGGACTGTAGGAGCCAGGTTGAAACGGTCCGATGCACTTCACTTGCAATGCAGATTATCATTTCTGGACAGCTTTCTACTTACTGCTGTGGACATGAAAGGTTCAGCAGACTTTTTGCTCTGAATAAATGGCTTTTAACATGGTGTGAAGAACAAAATCTGCTCTTTATTAACAATTGGAATCTTTTCTAGGATCGTCCTAGGCTTTCCCATGCTGATGGGCTGCACCACAGCAGTGCTGGAGCTGAATTCCTGTCAGACAACATCTTCAGGATGCTTTGACTAGTGAGTGAAAATCCACATTTTAGCCATGTAGACTTTTGCTCGTCCCACTTTAATCACAGTAATGCATATCTGGCTAACTCTATAGAAACTGTGTCTGTTCCTCGTATTATTAGATCAAGAATTAAATTTACTATGTGTTCTAGAAAAAATCTATTAAAAATCAAACCAGAAAAATGGCAAATAAGTGAAAATACTTTTTTTTTATTTTAAGTTCGGTCTTCTAAAGGTCAGGCCACTTGTACCTAAAGCACGTATTGTAAATGAACAGACAACAATCTTAATGCACTAATAATCCTAATCTTAATGTCTTACTGAAACCTGGCTACTCTGTTTTTTTTTAACAGAGTAGTGAGTTAGTTAATACCACCTCACAAATAAACATGGTTTAAAGTAAATTTAAATTTTGTCATCATTTACCCACCTCTAATATGTTCCAAACCTGTTTGATTTTCCTTTCTTTAGTTGAGCGCAACACATTACATTTTGATTAAAGCTGAAAATTTTTAACCGTTAAAAATAAATTATAACCAGTATAACAAAAATATGGATTGTGGTTATAGGTTTTCTGTTTTCAGTTCAACAGATGAAAGAAACTTAAACAGAATTGGAACAAGTGAAGGTTGAGTAAATGATGACAGAATTACATTTTTTGGGTGAACTGTCCCTTTAAAGTGAAAGTGGAGCACTCCGTCAAGTTTACATTCATTTGTATATTGATTTCCAGTTTAGTGAAAATATAATAAACAAACTCGATTAATGTAACCATTATTGAAGAAAAGAGCATGTTTTACAATAGTTTATATTTTTAGAGCAAGGGTGCAGCTATTTTGGAATATCACTGTCTGACATCACGAGGTTGGTTCCGTTCCCTCAGCTGAACAGATACAGTGGAAGTAATGGACTGAACATGGAGACAGGAAAGCCTAATTTAACACAATGCGTGAAGTTTTGGATGTGCATCACAGAGGTGCTGCAAATACAAGCATTACATTTACAGTTAAAGTCAGAATTATTAGCCCCACTTTGAATTTTTTTATCTTTTTCTACATATTTCCCAAATTATGTTTAGCAGAGGAAGGAAATTTTCACAGTATGTCTGATTATATTTTTTCTTCAGGAGAAAGTCTTATTTGTTTTATTTCAGCTAGAATAAAAGCTGTTTTTAGTTTTTTAAAGCCATTTTAAGGTCAAAATTATTAGCCCCTTTAAGTTATATTTTTTTCAATAGTTTACTGAACAAACCATCGTTATACAATAACTTGCCTAATTACCCTAACCTGTCTAGTTAACCTAATTTACCTAGTTAAGCCTTTAAATGTCACTTTAAGCTGAATACTAGTGTTATGAAAAATATCTAGTAAAATATTATTTACTCTCATCATGGCGAAGATAAAATAAATCAATTATTAGAAATGAGTTATTAAAACTATTATGTTTAGAAATGTGTTAAAAAATGTGGAAATTAGGGGAAAAAATAAACAAGGGTGCTAATAATTCAGTGGGGCTAATAATTCTGACTTCAACTGTATGTCCGAAACATAAAAATACATTTATACATTTTTAAATTTTTCTTTCATTACCGATCAATTGATGTGCTTTGGTCCACTCTCTGTATTACGATGCCTGACTGCCCTTAATGTCTTTAACAAGATCTGGTACCTGACGTAATGGAGGCGGGTACTTTCACTTTTCACTATCCAGCCCCTCACTTCTCTTCATGTTCAAACTAAACTAAGATCGGTGCCGTTTTTCACTTCACAGGTTTTTTCGTCCTTCATATTCAATGTTGAAAGATTATTTTAATCGTTGCATTAGTCTGAATGTAAATCACTGTGCCAGGCAGCGTTGCACCAGTGTGAGAGAGTGGACCAAAGCAAATCAAATGAACAGTATTTAAAAAAGAAAAATAGTAAACATCTAAAAAAATATATATATATTTTAGACACAAGTCTGTTCCTTGTATTTGTACCAGCTCTGCCATGCATGTCCACAACTTCACGCATTGTGTTAAATAAGGCTTTTCAGTCTTCATGTTTAGTCCATTACTTCCACGATATCAGCTCAGTTGAGGGAACGGAACCAACCCCGTGACGTCAGACAGAGCGACATTCCAAAATAGCTGCACCCTAGCTCTAAAAACTACAGTAAAACATCCCATTTTCTTCTAAATGGTTACATTAATCGAGTTTGTAATATATATTTTCATTAATGTAGAAAACAATTCGCAAAATAATGTAAACTTGACAGACTGCTTTACTTTCATTTATATATTTTAAAAAACAAGGCCAACTTTATATTAAGGCACCTTAACCACAGTACTTAAAGTTAAATTAATAATATGGTACAATGCACTTATTAAGTACTGTACATGTTTTTACACTGTACTTTTTTAATCATCTGCATGTAAATGCATCTAATACAGGGTTCAACGCTAAGGACATTTTCTACTGGCCCAGCTGGACCAGCGGTTCAGATTTTTACTTGTCCTGCCAAAATTTTCACTGGCCCCATCAAAATAAATAAATAAATAAATGGAAAATAGCCACATATTTGAAATAATGTGTCAAAAATAATGTCTGTGAATCTAGAATTTATATATTTTTAAAATGTTAAAATATTTAGCAGTAAAATATAGCAGTATGGAAAACATGCAGGTATGTTATTGCAAAACAAAAGGTGGCAGACTTAAAAAAAAAAACTATGCAAAACATCACTTTATTTTTTTCGTCATGTTGTACCCATGTAAATATGTGTTTCCACAACATTAGAAACAGACGTTTCCTTTTAGCCTCATAACTTGATGTTGCTGTCATGTTGTCGTCTCTTCACTGTACTGGTTTTTACCAGGTTGTGGAAAAAAATAACATGCTTACAACATCCAATCAGATAAAAGGAACCAAAAAGCATTATAGTGTTTACAACTTCACAGAAAAGGTAGCATTCAAATACTTAAAAGCACAAATTGTTTCTCGATTCCAAGATTGTATTTGCACGCAATTGACAAATAGTAGCAGGAAAATTAAAATTTTGTGACAAGGCAGCACTGGCCTGATCGAGCCAGTAACGATTCTCTCTACTGTCCCAAACATCTCTCACGCTGGCCCCGGGCCATTGGGCAGTCCGTATTGTTGAGCCCTGTAATATTAATTTCTGTATTTCAAAGGCCACTTAAATTTAGTCCAAAAACAATATTTGACCTTCATGCATAATTGATTTAAATTTTTAACTCATATAATTTTCTTTTCTTTAATGTGTTAATAATAATCAACTAATGGTTAATTAAAAAAAAAAAAAGCTAATAAATACAACCTGAATAAAATAACAATATTGCATATGCAGTACACTCAAAATTATAGTGCATTATATGTGTGAATAAGTGGGAAAATATGTAGGGTGCACTTTGGGAGTGGTTTCAGACAGCTTTTGTGTTGTCTTATTTCTGCTTGTGCTCAGATATTTGAGAGGTTTACATTATTTGGATTTTGCCTTTATTGATGTATATGGGCACTCTGCAAGCAGTGAAAAAAAGTCATTTTATATAATTTGAGACAATTTCTAACTTTATTCATTTTTCCTTTTGTTATTCAGAAATGTTCTGCATATCTTTTGTGAATATGTCTTGATAAGTTAAAAAATGGCTCTGGTAATATTGTGAATTTCCTTTGTTTTCATAACTTAACTACTTTTTAACTTACTTTTATAGGGACACCTCCAATGTGAAGCAGTGGACAGCTAAAGATGTTGCTGGCGGTTATTGCTAGACATTATTTAAATTTGATTGTTTGCATTAAAATGTATATTACATTATTAATCATATTATGTGAATGTAATTGTAATGTATATTGATTAATAAAAGTGATTATGAAAAATGCAATTTTGTATTTTTTTAAATCTATAAACGTATAGACAGATAGATAGACAGATAGATAGACAGACAGACAGACAGACAGACAGACAGACAGACAGACACAGATAGATGTCTATTGAATTTGTGATTAAACATGTTTGCACAAACCATAAATTAAGAGGGATGGGAAAAACAAGCATGAAAAAATAAAATGGTTTCAAAGCACTCAAGGTGGTTTCCTGGTCATTCTTAATAAGACGGTTCCTCCAGGAAACCTCCTCCTTTTGAAATGGTGCCTAGAGGTTCTTTTGAGGGTTCCACCGGCGTGGCAATGTGAAGAACCCCAAAAAGTGCCTCCAGGAACCTTTCATTTTTACAGTGTTAATAAGAGGGTTCCTCCAGGAACCCTTGAAGTTCCTCAAAGAACTGCCCCTTTTGAAATGGTGCCTAGAGGTTCTTTAGAGGGTTCCGCCGGTGTGGCAATGTGAAAAACCCCAAAAAGTGCCTCCAGGAACCTATAATTTTTACAGTGTACTCAGCTGTCAGACAAACTAGAAGGGTGGTATGTGAGGCCATAAAGAGAGGAGGCAAACCCTCCAGGGACCCGTTGCCTTCTTTTTGGACGTGCACAGAGAGCTCACACAGATGTGGAGGGCAACTTTCGCTGCCTGATCTTTGAGTTCTTCTGCCCTCACCACCCTGGATGGTGGGCCAGCCAGGGTTTATGAAGCTATCCCCCAGGTAGAGCGTGCCATTGCAGTCAATATTTGCCTGGAAGGTACAACTGCCTGAAGGGATAAGCCAAAAGCCTCATCCAAACATGTAAGCTATCTGCGTAACTTAAGGCCAGAGCTTACACTCTCCACACTATTTCCACCAAACAGTGCTACCAAACAGAGGACTCAGACTCAGCTATGCAAATTGCCAGAAAGCCTTCCAAGTTCTAGGACTTCACAGTCCTTACTTCAACTACCCAAAAAGAGTAGTGGGCAACGACCAATCCTAGATCTGTGCATTTTGAACAGCTATCTGAACAAGATGCCGTTCAGAATGCTCATGCAGAAACGCATCCTCTGATGCATCTGTCCACAAGATTGGTTTGCAGACATAGACCTGAAAGACACATACTTTCATGTCTCTATATTCCCTTGTCACAGACCGTTCCTTTGATTTGCATTCGAGGGCCAGCCACATTCTCAATTATCTTGATGACTGACTTATCTCAACTCAGTCTCGGGATCAATTGATTATGCACAGGGACAGGGTGCTCTGGCACCTTGACCTGTTAGGGTTTTAAGTCAATGGAGAGAAGAGCAAACTCTCCCCTGTGCAGAGTATCTTTTATCTCGACATGGAGCTGGACTCAAATGCTCAGTCTGTAAAAGGCACAGCTAAACAGATGTGTTTTAAGTCTTTATTTGAATGTGCTTAATGTTGGAGCACATCTGATCATTTTTGAAAGCTGATTCCAGCAGCGGGGAGCATAGTAGCTGAAGGCAGATTCACCCTGCTTTGACTGAACTCTTGGACTTTTTAATTTACTTGATCTTAATGATCTGAGTGATCTGTTAAGTTTGTAGTAAGGTTTCATATTTAGTGAGCATATCTGTAAGATCCTAGATCATTTACCATTATTGTTACTCTAAAAATGACTGATGGCAAGTTTTTTTTGTTCAAAACAATTTATTTGATTAAAAATTAAGAAATGTTGAGAAGAATTGTGCTGGTAAAACTTTAATATATAAAAACTATAATATTTTCTTTATTTATTAGTTAAAGCTCTATTATTATTAAAAATAAAATGTTTGCAGTTATGCTCACACACTGATATTCGAGAATATCACATTATGATTGTGTATTATCATTTATTTTATACTTTTTTCAGGAATGCAGCCCTAAAATCTACCAAGAAACGTACTGTGCTCACAAAAAAGGGATTTCTTCTGCTTTTTCCTCAGACTCCACTGACATTTCTGTAATGTAATGTATTTTTAATTTATTGCCATGTCAGCAACCAAGGCTATTTTCATAGCAAGAACATTTCAATAATAAATAAACAATTAAGAACAACAAACAAATGAATACATAAGTTAAATAAGATTGTGTTAATACATGATAAGAGTTCTAAAAAAATTCTGGTGTCACTTTCCTTAAAATGTCCTTAAGAGAGTTCATTTCATAAAAAAAGTCTTCTGGAATCATTAAAAGCAGAACAGTCACTGACATTTCAGTTCATTCGATAACGATTCAGTCAACCACGTATTAAGAAAAGGAACCAAGGGACATAACAAGCACTTGGAAGAACAACCTTTAACAAAGCCATAATTGAGCAATGTAAGGAGCAGAGATGTTCCTGTAGAATGAAAGAATACAAAATAAAGACCTAACTGCCAAAAACACTAACAACAAAGTCTAGTATATGAGAAAGGAAGGGATGTTTCAAATGAGCACATCAGTTGTGGTTTACTGTGATAATAGGGAAAATCCTCATGCTGTTTTCAGGGGACAAAACCATTCTATTTCTTTACAAAAGCAAAATGTATTGACAAACTGGTTCAACAACACCGACAGAAAAGAAAAAGAATATATTGTGCTGCAGCTCTGTGGTGCTTTTAAATCTTTAACAGCCAAACTACACTGGAAAACAATCGCAAATAACACTTTAATTTTAAATAACGCTCATCTCCGAGTGCTTCTCCAATCATTAAATCGTTAAAAAAATGTTGAGCTCTCAGCAATAAGCGTTAAATGCTAGCTCAGTGCCTTGCCATGTATCCAACGTTTTAAAAACACTGACAATTGTCTATTGACAATTGCAGAACAAAACACTTAGCTGGTGTTTCTGCAGCGCAAAAATACTTTGGCAGACATGTGACCTAAACGAATTCAACCAAAAATTACAATTCTGTCAAACCTGTTTGAGTTTCTTTTTATATTAAACACAAGAGAAGATATTGAGAAATTTTGGAAACCGTTAGCCATTGATATCCTCATGAATTGTTTTCTACTATTGAACTCAATTAGGGATGCAATGATTAACCCATTTCACTATTAACCGCGCTTTAATTCATCACGGTTAATTAATCGTAAAGGATTCTCAACACCGTGTTTCTGCACGGAACAAATCTACTTCACATAAACAAAGTCACGCCAACTGTTTGCAAGTTTAAAGTTACAAGCTTGTACATCGAGGCTAATACGCACGCACATTGGAGCCATATAGCTGAGTCTATTAACTAACGACCGTTCGTTTTTATGTTTGCAAGTTGGTTATTTCCAATGGAGGTGCACGGTTTGCGCTGGGGCTGTGCAATTAATCGAAAATCCGATTTCAATTTTGGCTTCCAACGATTATGAAAAACCATTATTCGAGATGAATGATTATTCCATCATTTACCACCCCCTTTCCAATTGAATACATTCGTTGCTCTCAAAATACAATTAGTCAGATTAAAGTGTGATTCAAAGGCTTAATTTTGGTAATTAGGCACGTCATTGTATGACAGTAGTTTCTTCTGCAGGCAATCAAATATATATTTTGCTCAAAGGAGCTAATAACATTTACCTTAAAATAGGTTTCAAAATATTTAAACCTGCTTTTATTCTAGCCAAAATAAAACAAATAAGACTTTATCCAGAAGAAAAATATTATAGGAAATACTGTGAAAATTCCTTGCTCTGTTAAACATAATTTGGAAAATATTTATTTTAAAAAAATTCTCAGGAGCGCTAAAAATTTTGACTTCAACTGATAATCGTTTTGAATAAATAAATAAAAAATGACACTTATAAACGTTTGGAACCACTTAAATGCGAGTAAACTGAGTGTAAATATTTATTTTTAGGTGAACCATTGCTTTTGTAATTGATACTAACTATTTTAAAGAAACAGCCATGCTGTGCTTACACCAGACAAGGCACACGACAATAATATTCGCGCATAAATAGTCACATGAACATTCACTTCATTCCCGCATCAAATTCACTTCATAATAGATACAGATTCGTGTCATGGGCAGGGTTTCTGTTTGCTCACTGACTGTAGCTTCATTGCACTTCATTGTAGCTTCATTCATTGACTGTAGCTATGTGGAAGCTTTTAGTGGTGCTTCCGACTGAGACCTAGACCAATTTGATTAACCATGGTTTCCACTACATTTGTTCTTCCATGGCTGGGCGCCACACCAACATTCATCCCGTCACGGCTACATTACAGCTTCTCATTGAAAACATTCAGCCGTTTTTTGAATTAGCGGGTTAGAATCACACCAAAACATATTAAAAGGTACGTGAATTTTATCAGCGCAAACTTTTCTGTATTTGTAGTAGTGCTGTGCGTTCTTTGTTTAACCCTTTAAGGTGACGTGCTGACTGTCTGACTGACTGACTGACTGACAGGTGCGAGATGCGTGAGCCCAGCAAACATGACGTAGCTTTCAGTTATGACGAACACAGTTTCCATAATTATATTTTATTTATAGTTAAAGGTCTATGGCTCTGCATACAATGACTTTATCTTGCTCAAGTTTATAACCGTTTCTGTTTACTTCAGGGCGCATTAATGCCGTTCTGTAAGTCTGTTGGAGACATTCACAAATATTCCTAGCAAATCTAATAAATGTTGGAGACATCATTGTTATATAAACGCACTAAATCGCACTTCAGCAATGTTTATTTTAGAGCGCCCAAGAAAATCTGCAATTGAGCAGCGTATATTTGAGGGCGCGCAAGAAGTTTTGTGCACGAGCAGAGGAAATCAGCGCTCAAGCACAGTTTCGCATGCTCGTATGACATAAATGCGATCTCAACTTGTTATACTGCGCTCACGACATTTGTCAATGAAATAACGCCACAGGTTGTTGGTAGATCTGTGTAAAAGGCCCAACAGAGTCTGCCGCCACAGCTGGAAAAAATCCTAGAGGAAACACTGTGAACTGTTGTCTGGTGTCGGCAGCAGGATTTCCCCTCGGGACACCAACATTGCCACTACGTCATAATCACCCCCCCTACAAGAGCAAGCTCCTGATTGATTAACGAGGTGCGAATGTCCACGTAAGTTCAGTTTTTCCAGCTCGAGCCACTTTAATTGCGCAAATCATGTCATTCTCGCCGCAGGATGTCTACTCAGCTCTTTGCATTGTAAACCACTTGCACTTGATGCTTCATCCGTGTCTGGTGTGAATGCAGCATCAGTGTTAGAATTTATGAAAATACACTTCATTTTCTTTCTTTCTTTTTAACAGTATTATACACTTGTTCTTTAGGAACCAGCTGTGTGAGCAAAATATGATCTTTATGCTATTGTGGCGAATAAAATTTGCCTGAAATTTACTACAATGTCAGCAAAGTGGGTGACAATAATATATAGCTCAGTGGTAACAATCAATCATAGCATGTAACACAATGTGAACACACTATGTGTGAATAGAACCCGCACTGCAGTGTCAGTGAATCCAGCCTGTAGATGACAACGGGTTTCTTATAGCTGTAACAAGTGGCAAAGCAATGTGCAAGACCTCAGCTAAATAAAACGCAGATGGGCTTGAAGGTTGTATTTAGAATATGAAAAGCCAGTTGCTGTTCAAAGGTACATGAGTCATACTAAGTACAATTTACCCATAAATCCCACCCCAGCAGTCTGAAATGTCAAAAGTAAATAATATCAGTGTATGCCTCATTTCCACTGAGCAGTATGGTTAGGGTTAGGTACCGAAACCCGGTGCCATATTATCTATGTAACCGGTATGCACCAAATCAGCATAGGTATTTTGATGCCACTGGTGCTGCAACAAGGACGTAAGAAGCATCTAGGGGTGCAAAGGCACAGAATGGCACACGTTGTGTCACATCATCTCTAAACATTTAATTCTAAACAACTTTAAAAGTTGCGGACAGTATAGTTGGTTTTAGGTTTATAGTTAGATTTTAGGCGTTTGTTCTTGTTGCTTAATAATTTATAAAAGGCAAAGTCTTTGACAGCTTGCGACATCATCTGGCACTTTCAGTGACTACGTTTACATAGACATCAATAATTTAATTATTTGCCTTAATCTGAATAAAACAATAATATGATACGAGTTACTTTATGAATGTTACTTTCATGATCCCGTTTTACACGTTACAGCACACAGATCAGTTAACGTCATTGAGTCACAACACTACAAATGTTTCCTCCAGTGTTTCATGTAATTAACTGACTGGATAGGTGCAGAGAATAGTGTCGAACAGCCATGTGTGTATGGAATATCCTGTCAGCAAATGTGGCAAAAAGTCCTACATGAGAGTAATAATTTGACTAAGTTGTTTAAATGCCCGTACTGCACTGCACTAATCAATAACTCCACTTTAATTCTAAAATAGGAATACTCCACATGTCTTAATTCAATTTCTGTTTTGCAAAATTATGACTTTGGGCAGATTAAGGTCATCAAAAAACAAACAAAAAAAACACTGTGTACATCAGAGTTTTTCTTAACCATATTAAAATTGGTGTCTTGGTTTCCATTTAAGCGTATTCAGTGACGACTCAAGTCCCAACCCTAGAAAGATTTCACTGATGTTGATGACGGCCTTTCCACAGGTTAGTGGTAAGCTTATGTAATGTTAGTTGCATAATGCAAATCTTGCATTCATGCTAACAAACAAATGATCAAAAGAAATATATGAATGCAATTCAAATATTTATGAATCAATGTATTTATATTGTAATTAAACTGTAATCATATTGCTCATATAAAATGATTAAAACGTATTGTCAAATAAAAAGTTTTTCCACCATAATTTTGTGGCTCAAATGTATCGGTTCAGACACCGGTACCATTTTAAAATTATCGAATTAGCAACAGTTTCAAAATAACCCCAAACAATACCCAACCCTAAGTATGGTACAGTTAGTAGTACAATACTACTACCTTGTTTGCGTACAATCGTAGGTGTCTATGCCTAAGATTAGTGTTGGTAAATGTACAGAATTTGGTACCATTTGGAAAATGAGCGTTTTTAAATTGATCAGTACCAACTGGCACTGAAGTTGCTACTTTTGACAACCTTATTTCACACTAACACGATCTGCATTATTTAGACGTGTACTAGACATATTGCACATGATGAGATGAGACAAGTGAAGATTTTTTCCTCAATGAAATCCTCAATGATAAAACATATAATGAAAAAATTGTTTATTCAACTGAAAAATGACAAAATGCAGGTGCATTTTAAAATCAATTTGAAATTTTAAGAATTTATGAACATGTAAATTTCATAACAAGAATAATAAACATGTAAACACAAAATGTTTTCCCACAAACTCAACTGACAATTGTAATTGAACAAAAAAATATAATTTAGAACAATTTAAAAATATTTACAAACACAAATTTACAATTAATAATCGCAATAATTAACAACACTGTAAAGAAACATATGAAAAAGTCAAGACAACAAATATTTTTGTTGCTTTAACCTATTTTTATAGGTTAATCAGCTTTTTAGATACAAAGTTTAACTAAATATATTTAGCCAGTTTGATTAATGCAAGTTAAGTTAAGCCGCAATAATTCTTTACAGTGTATAATCAAAGTCGTGCACTCTTGAAACTCAAAAAACATTTGTCTTTAAGCATTTAAAAGTTAGTATACTACATGGAACAGCCTAAGATATGATCATGAGCTGCGTCCCAAATGGCACACTATGCACTTACAAGCTCAACAGCATATTATATGTATGTAGTGTCGCCCCAAATGCAACACTAATGCTTTTTTACTAAGCTAAAATTCCAAACGGTTTCCCTGATGACGTTTGACGGTTGCCAAATTAGTGAAATAAATGACTAAAGAACCAAATAATACCTGCCATGAGTATAACCGCATTCACCATCGGGAGGCGGTAAAATCACTCTCGTAGGAGAATTTTGCTTTCACAATCCACAATAAATAAAGTTATCCAACATGTGCGCTCGATAGCTCCACCCCTTCCGCTACGTGAGCAAAGCAGCAGTCGTTGAGTGTGTGGAGTCCACACTACATCAGTCCACACTTCATTTTACCGGTTGAATGAGTGCATTATCCGGGTAATTAAAGTGCACTTATTATTTTTAGAGTTTTCAATGTGAATGCACTACTTACACTATTTATACTACAAAATGGCGTAGAATAGTGCTTAAGTATGCGATTTAGGACGCACCTAACGTCAAAACCAAAGGGCCAAAAGAAAAGGAGTGAGACCATTGGCACGAGCACTGATGAGTGTCACCTGGGTATCACACTCATCTAGACTCCCCCAGAAAAGAGCTCTAGAAGAAGTTATCACAGAGAAGAAAGAGATAGTACAAAGTTTTGGGCTCTTTTTCGGTGGCAGTTGTTTCTGCTCATATCTTTATTAAATGTTTAATGTGTCAGCCGTTTCCCGCCTCATTTTTAACCATGTTACTGTGTCCTGTGTTTTTACTTATTTGGCGTTTGTGCTATTGGGATATGACAGCATGTAGAGGGAAAACACTGAGAGAAAGGACTGAGAGGCACACTGCCCACAAGGCTATTGGTAGCCCCAGCCATATAGTAAGTACATGTAATGAAGTTATGGGTTGCGGATGGTACTGTGTAAAACATTTGCCGGGATAGTTGGTGGTTCATTCTGCTGTGGCGGCCCCTGATAAACAAAGGAATAAGCCGAAGGAAAATTAATAAATGAATTAAATGAATTTATATTATTTAGTAGTTAAAAGAACAGTCATACACTAACTGTCATCTTAAAATAAAGTGCAACTAAAACTGTGTAAAACATGTGCCAGATAGTTGCCGGTTCATTCCGCTGTGGCGACCCTTGATAAATAAGGGACTAAGCTGAAGAAAAATTTATGAAAAATTAAATTTTGATTAATCAAAATAAAAATTGTAACATCTTAAACAGTTTTGAACCCATGCAATTGATTTCTTAGATTAGCTTAGCATAAATCATTGAATTGGATTAGGCCATTAGCATTTCACTCAAAAAAACTTCAATAATTTTCCTATCGAAAAATGCTTGACTCTTCTGTAGTGACATCATGTAGATAAGAACGACAGAAAAAAGTTGCTATTTCCTAGATTGCTATGTCTAGGATCTACAATCTCATTCCGGCATAATAATCAAGGCACTTTGCTGCTGCATGGTTACCTAGTTACCTAGATGAGGGCTATTTTCAAGTGCTGTGCTCCATAGTATGGCAGCAAAGTTCCTTGAACAATACACTGGTCTTAGTACATGATATAACTACAAAAGAATCAAGCTTTAATTAGGAGAAATAGCTCAACTCTTCAAGATGCTACTGGTCTAATCCGATTCAATGATTTATGCTAAGCTAAGCTAAAAGTGCTTCTGCCAGACCCAGAGATCAGTTGAACGGATTCAAAAATGACAGGTGACTTGTAAAATGAGCCCATAAGATCTCCATGATATTCCAGAAATCGCATGACCCGTGGGAACTCCGCATATTGGAATGATTTTGCTCAGTGACCATCAGTATCACGAAGCTGTCTAGTATTATATCAGAAAAGAAATCAAAGCAGATGGGCGGTAAAGCCAAGACGAGACATTCAGATCCATCAAACAAAGCAAACTGAAGCACATCAACATTGACAGACAAGCCCTCCCTGCAGGAGAAACTCCACCCATCTGTTTGTGTGCAAACAAAGGCACCAAGCTCTTATAAGGAGACTGAGGCAGAGAAGGAGAAATAGAAGTGAGCTTTTTTCTCCTTAGCCAGCAGAGTTTTAGGCTGGAAGATTATTTCTGCATATTCCCCTCTCCACTATCTACAATCACATTATTCTCTCTTACCCTGCCTGTGAAGCACTCACATTCACTGGGGAAAAGAGAGTGCCTGGGAAAGGATATCCAAACACAATCAGGCATTAACCCCCACATATGCTTTGGGGAATGCGAAGACAATACACTACATCCAATAGGAGACATTTTGGGTCTGTGCCTGTTTTCTGAGCACTGGTAAATGCTGCAGACGTAGAGAGATGAACCCTGCTGCAAGGCACACCATAGGTGCTCAGTGCAGGAGATGGAGGAAGCTGTTGCCATGGTAACCTGCAACACATGGGTCGCCAAGCAACAGCCAATCGTGACCTTACCACTCCCGCATTCTCCACCATGTGTGCGAGTGTTTACTGGTATCTTCTCAACTGACGACTAAAAGCAGTTTACAACCAATAAGATAATACATATCAGCTAGTGTGAATAGATCTTCATGGAAGAGGCTTTAACAGAAACTTCAAGGTGATGTACTTATCCATTTTCCATGTGCTTACTGTAGTAATTACAATGAATTATGATTAATTACATATAACTAACTAGGGCTGAGTGATATTGTAAAATAATTATCACAATATCATGTATCATATTCCATATTGATCATTATTGAATATTTTTTAACAATACATTTAGGAATATTAGGATTTTTTTATTGTTTAACCACTTATTTTAATTTACCTACATTACTAAGCCAAATAGTTTTAATAGTCAAAAACAAAACCATTTAAACAAAATACCTGATCTCTTCATAATAAATAAACATAAACATTTATTTTTGTTTAATATAAATAAACATTTATCTCTTCAATTTGATAAATAAAATGTTACAAAGTGTGTGCAATGGTAAAGTATAAACACTGACTGAAAAATCAAAACAAACTTTAAGGTGTCAATATTGATGATACAGTAAACCTCAAACTCTGTGAACAAAACAAATTATGATAATCAAATCTGAGCTTTCAAGTAAAGGAACCAACCATCATTGTTCAAATGCATATTGCAACATCAGAAATTGTGAAGTTGGATGACTACATTACCCACTATGCTAAAAAATCTTTCAGATGGGGAGCTAGTGGCTGGGATGCACAAGAAAAGAAACCAAAAAGCCACTCTGGCGACATCCTGCATCTTTTTATTTACAATCTGCTATACGGCACTCATTTTCGGATGTGTCATTATTCTGACCTGAAGTGACGTGCGTGGGGGTTCCTTGACCATTACAATGGACTTTGCACTCGTGCTCCCCTGGCGTCTCTTGTAACTAGATGACCATCAACCATTTTCTCAGAGGATGACAAATGGACAAATCTTGCTGAAGCTCTGATGCAAATTTATGGAGAAAAGTAAAAACACTGCAGTGTTGGAGTTTGCTGTGTTTGTCAGAGGCAATTAGTCTGCCGTTATTACTAAAATAAAGGGCTGAGTGACAGGGCTCGAAATTGCGACCGTTTTGGTTGCATATGTGCCCAAAACTTTATCTATGCGACCTCAAATATATTTGGGAGCATTTGTGCGAGTGCATAAAATAGATGTCATTGCGACCAGTTTTCACAGCAAAATGTTCACCACATGTGCGGAATTAGGAGGCATTCACACATTATGGATCTTTGCACCTAAAAACACCAAATGCAGCGCTCAGGGATGCTTTAAAACAGTTGTCACGTCAACTTGCTGCAGTAAACAAAGCCCGAAATGCCTGCCCCGACTTCAAGCTCTTCTTATTGGTTGTGTGACTGACACCGCGTTCACTATCCCTAAAGAGCATGCATTTATTGAGATTAAACTAATATTGCAGCTCATAATGCCATTAAGATGACATGTGCAAATAATAAGTTATATGTCAATTTCATCTGTGCAATATCAGACAACCACCAGTGAGAACAGCACAGTTATTATTGTTAACTCAGTACATCTCATTCACGTCAAGCAGTGTGTGCAGGGTCGGTGAGCGTATGCAGATTTTTGTTTATTTGTTTAGTGATTAGAGTGTTAATATATAATAGAATCTGTTAATATAAAACGTGTAGTAACAGTGCTTCATAATTTTTGGTAGGTGCAACTACATGTTGGCTGGTGCGCCTAATTTTTTGGAGTTAGGAGCACCGGTGCTACCAAGAAAAAAAGTTAATTTCGAGCCCTGAAATGATGCCCAACCTAGGGCCTGCACAGAGGACCAAAGTTGGCCCATGGTAACCTTTGATTTGGCCCACCATCCACCAGATAAGTGAGGGAGAATGATGCAAATGTTGCGAGATTGTCAATTCAAATTTAATGTAACCCTTTATCTGTTTTATTTAAAAGCTGTGGAAACTTTGGTGAGCAAATCAAGTCAAAGGCAGATACTGCTTGACTAGTGTATTCAGAATTGAACTCCACTATGTTATAAATGTGATTCTTTAATTTTATTGCAGCAAGTTCTCATTTAAAAAGTTATACTACATTAGTTAATACAATTTAAAGTAGTGTTTTTCTATTTACTTTTAAATATAATGAGATAAATTAGGAAATGACTCATGGGCAACTTAATGTAATACAGTTTGGTATATTTTCCTTTAGCCCATGGCACTCAGTGATATTTGGTTTTTGGCCTTCATATGAAAAAGTTTGGGGCACCCCTGTTCCACACAAAGTGTGAAGCAGATTGGTTAGTTCTTCTTACATGAATTGTGGTGCGCTCGGGGCATTCTGAAAAGTTCAGATGTTTTTTTAACTAGGGGCCGACTGGATAAATGCGTGCAGTTTCATGTTCACCGTTTGCACAACATGTGTGCATCGCTCCCATATACGCATCGTGCAAGTTGCACGCCTCCATTGGAAATGACAAACTTACACCCCAAGCTTTTTGGCACTGCTTCCAAGGCGCGCGCTCAGCAGCCAAATTTTAACAAAACCATTCACCTTATTAAAAACAGCTCGTTTTGCTGCTTGATGTTGCAACTGATATTTTCTTATTATATTATTTTACTTTGTCTGTATAGTCATGAAAACACTTGCGTGTAGAGAAAGTAGTTTGACCGTTTTCTGCCATTGATTATTCCTAGACATTTCTCCCATAGGCAGCTGAATCGGAAGTTCTAAAACAAAACGCAAAAGCGAGCGCACTTCTGCATCGAGGAATAAGGTCCATAGCCTTCATACCGAATCTTTTTTTTTTTTTTTATCGATATTGAAAATGGTGTACAGTCAATAAATATCGATTTAGATTTTAATCGCCAAGCTCTATATCTAACCCTAAACATAACCGACATTCTAGCCCCAGCCATATAGCAAGTACATGTAAGGAATTTATGGGTTGTGGCTGGAAGGGCATACGCTATGTAAAACATATACTGGAACAGTTGGCGGTTCATTCCGCTGCACGACCCCTGATAAATAAAGGAATAAGCCGAAGGAAAATGAATGAATGATTGAATGTAATAATTTTACATTAATCAGTAGTTAAATGAATACTCACACAGTAACTATGTCACCTCAAAAATAAAGTATCAAAGTATGTCACCTCAAAAATAAAAATAAAAAACATTTTTGTACCAAAATCATTGCTTTCAGAAGTTTAAACCGATGGCTGCATCTGAAATCACATATTTCCATGCTATATAGTTCACTAAAAACAGTAAGCAAGCAGAGTATGTACATATGTACAGAGTTTGAAAAACAGCATGTGAGAAGTACCCTGGATGACCTACTACTTCCGGCGAGATTCTGAAGTGTGCATTAGATGGAGGCTGTGCTATACCATGATGCACAGCGAGATAATTCATGAATGGAAGTAAAGCGACGCAACTGTAGGTCACGTGAACCTGACAAAATGGAGGATGTAGTACGTCCAAGTTCCATAGAACACACTTTACTAACGGCTGAGTAGTACATTTAAATTCAAACGTAGTACCTACTGAGTAGTAGGCAATTTCGGACACAGCCCATATATAATGGCCAAACTGAAAGATTTAAACAGAAACTGGTAACATAATCATTGTTCCTTGAAGTTATAGATAGCATGTTGATGATAAATATGTTTATGCTTTCGAAATTATGGAAAATGAAAGGAAAGTGAAAGTCTAATAAAGAAATACACACAAATTCCAGCAGATTTCTTCAAAATTATAATGTAAATATGGAAATTATGCTACCAAACATAGCTTTTAATCCATATAACTTCACAGTTTTATTGGGAGAACAAAAGTGTAGCAATGAACAGTATTGAGAGTCTTACCTTTGTTCTTGTTTTTACTTTTGATTTGACTTTTTGCCTCCTTTTTAGTTTCTTCTTGCTCAAAGCTTTCTTCCCCCTGAAAAAAAAAGAACCGTGTCAGTTATCAATATACACAAATTAACACAAAGCTCAATGTAGATAAAATCATTCAAATGGTTATTAAGTCTGGTTTAAACTGCAGCTTTTGGTGGCCAAGAACTGTCTGCTTGTTTTGACATGCTGTTCAGAGATTGAGTCGCAATAAAAACAAGAAGAAAACCTGTACTGCAGTATTGGTTTAAAAAGTGTCCAATGTGTCAGTACTTTACCTCATAAACAAAACTTATTTTTTAATCTGGAAGACTGTAAAGTTTGATATCCTGAGAGTGTGTAGATATCCTTTACCCTGAAACTGCCAGTTAACAAATAAAAGTTGGCAATTTAGTGTCCAAAATAAATAAGACACTGAGAGAATGGACTGCTTTATTAGTGTTTTTAGGGCCGAGCGATACACTGAATGTTAGCATTGTAACTGAAATTCTTTGCTGACAATAAAAGGAAAATATTTCATCACATATATAGAGTACAAAGTTTAGCTTTATGTTTGTATACACACATTTTTCATTTTTTATTCAGTTTCATTTTATCTTTAGTTTAATTTTAGGTTTGACTAATTTTCATGCAGATTTTTCATTAATTACCTGCTACCACACCGCTACTATGCATTGTTACATTAGCATTCATTTAATGTTTATCTATTTAGTTCTTTTCATTCACCTTTCCTATTAATACACATTTCTGCCTATTTTCATTCTACTTAAATTAATTCATCTGGATAACGAACATCTTTAATTGCAACACTTAATATTTTAAAATGCATTATTTTACTTGAGCTTTATTTATATCAACAAATCTGAGAATGATTTACGCTGTATTTGGGCTTCAGGATATTGGAAAAATCTGATATTGCAATATTTTTTTTCTGCGATAAATGTTGTGATATGAATACAGTTTCACAAGATTTGATAGCTTTCTAGGGAGTCTAACAGTATTAAAGTACAGAAATTGCATTATCACAATGTAAGATATACTTTTCTTACTTTGCTTTGTCTCGTTCTAGATCAAGTAAAAATTTGTTTTTACCTCCAGAAAAAATGTCAAAATTGAGTTTTTCCTTAAAACAAGCAAAAATATCTGCCAATGGAGTAAAATAACCTTGTTTTTGCGTTGAAATGTGGATATTTAGTCTAGAAAAGTCAAAAATGTACGTTTTATGCATAAATTCTAAATAGTTAAATACAATTAATCTTTTTTATACCTCCAAACATCATAAATTTTTGTCCACAAATATTTTAAACTGTCTTGAAATGCTAAGCCATAGGCCTTAACATGTCACTATTATGTTTAAACAGTTTAGCAGTGACTCCATAAATCTATAATCTATAAATCATGTGTTATGGTTTTCATATAATTATAAATGCTTTCTTATTTTATTCAATTTCTACTCCAATTATTTCATCTGGACAACAAACAACATTTTCAGATTCAAATGTAATTGAAACATTTAATAATTTAAAACGTATCATTTTACTTCAACTTTATTTATATTAACAAATGTATTTGACAGTTGCTGTTTAAGCTGAGAATGATATACTCTGTATTTGGGCTTCACGATATTGGAAAAATCTGATATTTATATTTTATTTTTCTCAGATAAATATTGCGATATGAATACAGTTTCACAATATTAAAATCGCTGTATTTAAAAGTCTTTTTGCATATTTTGCATAATCACAACATAAGATATACTTTTCTTACTTTGCTTTGTCTCGTTCTAGATCAAGTTAAAATATTTAGTTTTTACCTTAAGAAATGTCTAAATTAATATAGTTTTTCATTAAAACAAGCAAAATTATCTGCCAATGGAGTAAAATAATCTTGTTTTTGTGTTGAAATGTGGATATTTAGACTAGAAGTCAAAAATGTACGTTTTTGCATAAATTCTGTATAAAAAATTAAATACAATTAATCTTTGTTACACCTTCAAACATCTTAAATTTGTCCACAAATATTTTAAACTGTCTTGAAATGCTGAGCCACAGGCCTTAAAATGTCACTCTATTATGGTTAAACTTAGCAGTGACTCTAGAAATCACATGGCTCCAGGTCAGCTATAATTCTATAATTCATATCTTGCAATGTGACAATTGCGGATGCGCACAATGCGATATCGATGATGAAACTAGGGCTGTGCAATCAATCGAAAATTCAGTTTTGGCTTCTAACGATTATGAAAAACATTAATCGAGATAAACGATTATTGCATTATATACCGCCCCTTTCCAGTTGTACACATTTGTTGCTCTGCAGAGCTCAGTTTGACATGAAATGACAAAGCATGTACTGTAATGTAACGTTTGCAGCACGGGATGCACATCATTCATTGATGTACAATCAAATCATTCATGTTTTTAAAACCGCATGCTGTTGTGTGTGTATGCTCGCTCAGACTCAGAGATGAGCAGAGCACACACATCTAAAGTCATCTTAATGCGAGCGCTTTAATGGTCAAATAGGTGTCAAAACGCGGTGTTTTGTGATTATTCATATTAACCCTCATTTATGTAATAAACAAATGAGTTGAGAATGAAAAGAAAAGTGAAAGTGAAACCATAAATCAGAACAGTACTGCTCTTAAAGTGACAGCGCGCAATATTCCTGCTGACAACTAGTTTTATCATTAACAAACAACAAAAGGAGAAAATCACTCACTGCTCTTGACTGAAGGTTTTTTGTAGCTATAATTAAAGTTTTTTTCTTACAGTAAAGATGCTTAAAACACAGTTTGTTTTATATTTTTATTCTATTGTATTTATTTCCCTTTCCTTATTTACAGGGAGGAAAATAACTATATATACAGTTGAAGATAATTAGCCCTCCTGAATTATTAGCGACCCTTTACCCCCCAATTTTGGTTTAATGGAAAGAAGTTTTTTTAAGCACATTTCTAAACATACTAGATTTAATAACTCAATTCTAATAACTGATTTCTTTTATCTTTGGTGTGATGACAGCATATCAAAAATAAAATATTTTACTAGATACTTTTCAAAATACAAGCATTCAGATTACAGTGTAATTCAAAGGCTTAATTATGGTAATTAGGCAAGTCATTGTATAACAGTAGTTTCTTTGGCAGACAATCAAAATATATATAGCTTAAGGGGGCAAATAATATTGACCATAAAATAGGTTTCAAAATATTTAAACCTGCTTTTATTCTGGCCAAAACAAAACAAATCAGACTCTCAAGAAAAATATTATAGGAAATACTGTGGAAATTCCCTGCTTTGTTAAACATCATTTGGGAAATATTTATAAAAAATAAAAAAAATTCACAGGAGGGCGAATAATTTTGACTTTAACTGTAATCGTTTTGAATAATCGTGATTACAATTATGACCAAAATAATCGTGATTATGATTTTTCTCATAATCGAGCAGCCCTAGCTGAAACTAAATATTGTGCAGCCCTACTCTGTTATTTCACAGTAATAAACTTAGAATGTCATACATCACATATCTTAATAGGTAACAGAACATGTATTCATCATTCTAAGTTGTGGTTTCAACATGCATTTTTAATAAGCATGTATTTTAACAGTAAAGTGCTCAACAGCAAATGTTAAATGTTAATAAAGCAAATGTTGGTCTTCCTACATCTATTTAAATATGCCTAAACACTGTAAAATGACACTGTTTGTGAAACATGAGCATTTGTAAATAACCCAAACCCTACAGTGCAAACCCAATACAAGGAAAACGCTTATGAAACAGCAGGCGATCCTAGTTTAATTTTCAGCAGGAGAGCTGTGCGAAGCTGCTATTATATTAGAACCTTTTGTGGGAACCGTGTTGAAGTGCTAGTGCTTGTGTAGAGCAGTAAACAAAAACAACAGTAGCTGATTATATGCAGCGAAAAGTGAAAGCACAGAGGCTGCTTGTGATGAAGGGCCTGAAGGTTGGGAGGGGCGTTCAATGGTTCAGAGCACTTTGCATGCTATCAACACTGGTGATATCATAAGTGGATGGCATCGGTGTTCACTATAAAAGCCTTCAATACATGTTGAATTTTTGTATTACATGTTTTAGAACTGTATTTAAGAAATCCAAATCTACAGCTTAATTTCATAAGGAGCTGAATATAACTGAGCAGGAATGTTTTGGTCAAATACATAAATCCTGATAATTACCATGCATAAAGCAAGTAAGGATACAGTAATTAGAATGTTTTTGCAACATATAATACGAGAAAAAAAATTCAAATATCAGAATATTTTAACTAAACTTCGGTCATGAAATCCTTTTTGTTTTGAAACAAAAAACTTTAATTGTTTTGGTGATTTGATTGACATTAAAACAACTTTACAACTCTAAATCTTACTAATGAGTTAGCTCTATTTATTGAATCTGATAACATGCAGTTATTTAAGAAAGAAATTCTCCAATTCCTAAATTTAGCTGAATAAAACGCAAAATAGACTTTTTAAAAACAATTTATTCTTTCTGCAAATGTAACTGAAAACGACTATTAAAGACTCTGTCAAAGAACATGAAAATAAACTTTGATGATTTGTACAGTGAGATCACTAACAACAAATTGACCTGAGGTAAATCACGTCAAGTGTGTGTTTCTCTCTACAGCAGGGTGACGTCAGGCAAAACAGAACCCAGCCCTTCGCATTAATGAGACAGCTCTGAATATGCCGTACTACATACATATGTGATATCGTTGAATTAGTAACATTAAAATAAAAAATAAAAAAAAACATGTAACGTGAGCTGGTGATTAATATCAATCTGCTAAAACAGCAATTTATTAAAGGGGGCTGACATTACAATTTGCCAGTAGCATGGCAATATTTAAGCGAGTATTAAAGTTAATATAATTGATATATAAGGATTAAGCCTTCCTTTTTTATAACACATTAAAGCCAGTGAAGCTATAATCACAATTTAATTTAGCCACGTCCTATTAGCACAACTTCGCTTTGAGTCAAAGCAGCTGGTTAACAACTATAGGTATCGATCTGGTTTTGCAAACAGCTTTAAAACGACATTGCTGTCTATGACAGCGCGGCGATGGTGTTTTTAAAGGGTGCACAAATGAAAAGCGACACAAACTGAGCTTTTCCGTTGACCTGGATAAAATGAAACGAATGTTTAAGCTGCGCTAGCTAATGCGATCTCGCTAAGGAAGTTAGCAGCATGCTAACGGCTACTGCTGTTTGGGCTCAAACGAGCTGCTCATGTATAACCCAATGGGTTTTGTTTACAAACACATCCAGCTGCACGCCATCGCACCCTGTTTCTCGTCCAGAACCGAGCCGGTAAATCAGACCCACCTGCCGAGGTTGAGCCCCTGCTCTTTGTCGTTGATCGCGGTGGTGTAAATCCTCCGGTACCGCTCCGCCAGTGCTCGCCCTGAGAGAAGAAGCTGGTAGCGGCTCCGACAATCCGAGCGGGCCCCCACAACTGCACAGGAGCCCATCCCTGATCCGATCGGTGCGAAATCGTTTCCAGCTCCGGGCATGACCCTGACACCCAGCCCCATGGAGTGGGATGAGGAGGACAGAATCCCGCTTCCACCGGCACCCGCTGCCGCAGCAGCACACATCATCGTTTAGGGAACAACGCATATATTAGATTACACTGTCAATCAACAGAGCTAAAAGTCCCAGTCGCACTCCATAAATCCTCCCCGCAAACCCGCAAAACGTCCGGCGAATTACATCCGAGTATCTCCGATTAAAACGACGTTTACGGTTAGCCGCTGTGCTGCGACTGCGAAATACGCGTCCCTTCCTGCGCTGGATCGACCGAATCAACCGTTATTTCCCCGTTTGCAGGCGATCCAACCACGTTCAACTGGCCGAAGTGTAATAAGTCAAATGCGCGAGCTGCCGTCCGTGCCCTGCGTTTGTTCCTGTTGTTTTTCTTGACCCCGTAAAGACAGCACCCCTAGTAGCGCTGCCATCTTAGCTTCATCATCCTTCCCTGTTCATGTCGCTGACTGTCAAGCATGCTGGGATACATTCCCATCCACAGCACACACCGGCTGCGTTTCAAAGCGCAAGCACTTGGCCTACATAGATACCATTTGGCCGCGCAAACGATTTGTGAACGCGCATACAGTGTTGTCTTGTTAGGGGACTCGTTAGAATTTGAAACGCGACTGTAATGAAGCAGCCGAGTATAACGCCTTCAGAAGCGGTTTAAACGCTTTATCGTTTGTTTGTTTATTCTCACTGAAGAATTTAAATTTAATGCAGGATTATATAAAACACTACCAGCACGGTTTTTCATGGTAAATCTTACATACATCAAATATGTATGGTTATTATGCCATGGCAATACTACAGGCTATGAATTTATGAGTATATTGTAATATTTCTCCTGTTTTGTAAGCTCTGGTTATGCGTGAATATTGTATTTAAGCAATGGGCCTATATTACAAAAATGCTCTATTCTGAATAATCTTATGTTGTTAATAAATTAATTTATTCTATATGCTTTAGCAATGCACTTCTCCCAAAAATGCAATTTATTTAGCGTACCACATGCTAATTGGACAACAAATGATACGGTTACCAACATTGTTCATGGTTACGGGTTTTGTATATTACATTTTACATTTCATTCTTGGCATTCAGTGTCCGCAGTTTAATTAACCATATTTAACTGACAGTGTCAAACATTTTTGAGATTAGGTCCTCACTCCATTCAGCTCCCTTTTAGCCAAAGACGTCAGCTAAAGCGTCAGCGACTAAAATGGCACAATTTGGATAAAAGGCTAAAGGGGCAGTTTCAAAGAATTACCAAAAAGTATTTGTGTGCTTCATATACACATTGTGGACCTTACACTTACCTTCGGCAGTTTGACAGAAGGTTCGCGGTACTCCTCCTCTTCTTCACTGTCAGAGTCACCACTCTGCACAGAGTTTCGGGAGGCGAGGGCCAATGCGGCCTCCTTCTGCTGCCAATCCAGCACGCAGTGCCGTACATTACAGTAGACGTTGAATGCAGAGGGGTTGCTGTGGAGTTTGATGTCAGGCACTGGAAAGGCCCCATCTAGAGTATCTGTCTGCAAGAAGAAAAAACACAGAAAAACAATTAGAAGAAATACACCAATTAAAGGCACAAAAGAAAAAAAAGACTGTGGCATATCATGCTCATTTTGTCATTAAAGCTGATTCTAGTAAACCTCCAGCACATGCTTTCAGATGGAGCGTTTCTATTTCCATCCACCTATTTTTATGCACAATTTGGATATGCACATAAAAAAAATTTATTAAATAAAAAAACATTTTAAATAATCGATTGATGAAAATGCCGTGATGCGCATACATTTTGAAAATGCGCATAACTAAGTAGGATAAGATAACCTTTTTATTCGAAAATTAGAGTATGAGCACAAATTCCAGTATGCACATAAAAAAAAAGAGATTTTGTTTTAAGAGATCATATGCTGATAAAAAGTGTGTGAATGGACAAACCAACAGGCTGTCCACAAAGTAAAACATCTGAAATGTTGTTTTGGTCATTCTTAAAAACCTTAACTATTTCAGTATTAGTGTCGTTATATTACTAATGACCTCCAGAATTGTCAAGAGCATCTTCAAACGCCAGCACGCGTTCACTGCATGCCAGCATCGTCTTCTGAGGTGCAAGTCATTTATTAAATAAGCAAAAGATTCAAGCAGCTTCTCCTAACTCAGCAAATTCTGTTTTTACTGTTGATATTTTGTGCCAGTTAATCAGAAAGTGACAATTTTGTTCTTTTGACTCTTTGAAAAGCTGCTTTTTTCGCATTTCTTATGCGATACTCCAGGTTTGTGCATTAAGTTAATTTTCATTTTTGGATGGAAACATGGCTATTGACAAGCTATGCCAAATCACGTTTAAAAATTGAAATCAATTTAATTAGACGATTATGAAATCAGATAATAGTTCAGTTATAAGGATTGTTTTTTTGCATTTGTGTCACTTTAAAGTGAACTACGGCTCTTTGTATTACATACAGCACAAGAAATACTACATTTAATAACATATTTTTCCTCCAAACTCAAAAATTAATACATAATTGAAGGTTTGAATTAAATTCTTCCGTGAGATAATTCGCAATCATATGATTATTAGTCATACTGAATCAATGAAAGAACTTAAATCTTCTGTTCATAATGAAATGCTATAATGATTTCCTGGGTTTATTCATGTTTGGAGTTTCAGCACCTCTGGCGTTTGGAAGAGATTTACTACACCATGGTACATGCAGGAATCCTAAAGGTAATTTCAAGACTTAAAGACCTTCTCAGAATATTTTAAGACTTCATCGCCACTTCAAGTTGTAATCAGTATCAAACCTTTAACTTAATAAACTGTTGTAGTTAAATAAATCAACAGAGCACATTCATGCAACAGAACTCAGATAAGCTCGGAAGAAACAAAACTTGAAAGAATAAATTACACTGTTGTCTTCAGCGACAGGCTTCAGCCACTGTTTAAACTCATCTTTCTCCAACCAGGAATATGCAAACTTACATTTTGCTGTCTGTTTCGCTCTATGGTTTCGCTACATGTGGAGAGAGTCACATCACCCTTTCTGCGTTTGTCGCAATCACGCGGCATCACCCGGATAGAAAAGCTTGGCTGGACGCTACACAGCTCGAACCAAGCATACGGATAAGCATGCAGTTGTTATAATAGGAAGAAACAAATATATTTATAACAAAATTTAAGATCTCGTTAAAATGCGATTAAGAACTTTAATAACTTGAGAGCCTTAATTTTCTCATAACAGATTTATCAACATTTAACACTTTAAGATCTCGCACGCACAACACACACAACTGAATATTATTTACAAACTTTATTACCTGTTACTCACAGCCTAGCAGGTTCTGTTCACTAAAGTAGACGCGTGCGCGTCTATCATTAAGTAGGGCACATACCACCCTCTTTGTGGTAACAGTTTACAGTCAGCAGCTCACGTCACGCGTGATTTCCTGGCCACGAACACAGCATTTTATGAAGACAAAAAATGACATTTTTACGTGAATTATGCCTTGTAAATACAGTATGTGACTCTTTTAACATCATTCGGAGTTGTCCATGTCGCTGAGCAATGTATGTGGAAACAATGAAAAGACTCGTGCAGCCGCCTTGCTTCTCTCCTGAACTTGAAAATATGATTGCAGAATCGTAGAAATGCTGGATTAAGATTGTCCAGGGGGTCAAATCGAAATCGCGATTTTTTTCGGATAATTGTGCAGTTCTAATTGGCAGTTTTTTTTTCGGCTCATATTTTGGCAAAAGTGCAATAAAAATACATTTTCATTGATATTTTTGGCGGATAGATATTCAGTTTATCCCTAGTCATTTCACATTAAACTACCACTTTGTGTTTTAACACAAGGCAGTCCAGCCCACTACAGTTTACACCACTGTCTGTATTATCAAGATCTACAATGTATCTAAAGTTTCATTGTCCCATTCATCAATGCACTCCCTGATAGGCCTAACTAATCCATTTGTCCTCATATTGGTCTATCTGGCCATAACAAAGGATGATGTAATGCGGAGAAGGTCATTCATTTTAGGCGGACACCACAGAGAAATCTACCCCACTTGTCTGGCACAGTGACAGCCATCTGAAGTCATTAGAAAGCCACACATCTATGAGCCATGCCTAGCAGCCCTACATTTCCTGTCATTTGCTAGCAGCACTGCAAATCAAGAGCAGCTTGGTTAAGGTGTTACCTTACTAAATGACTCAAAAAACTGCTGGTTTAAGGACCAACTGCTTCTGGTGTATAAAGTCACAGTTAATTTATGTTTAATGCCATGCCAACTTCTAATGCCATTTTCATGGTGACAAAAAGTATAGACTACATTAAGGTTTTACTATTTACTTTTGCTAAAAAGCCCAAAATTGTATTTGGATTACAGTGTTTAAAATCGCTTTCAAAGTATAAACTGAATGAATTAAATACCTTACAGAATTAAAACCAACACAATCCAATAGAACATGCTTCAGATTTAAAGTGCTTACCAAACAGGGAAGGATCTTCTCCGGGTAAAATGGGTAAAGACAATCTGGTCCCATAAATTTACTGTAAAAATGGAAAAGGCCTGACAAACTACAATACTGCCTCTGACTTTGCTCTCTAATTCAACATCCTGGATTTGCAATGCCCCAGTTTGGCAGTAAATCAATGTGAAGCTCACTGAGGGAAATCTTATATAGACTCAATGAGAAAAAGATTTACATTCAGTAAACACAGTGTTCTGCCTCTCGTTTACTACTATGCTGGTAATTTAGGAATAGAGGAGACTACCTAATAAACTGAACACAAAAAAGCAAATGTGGCAAAATAAACACATGGAAAAAAGATAAACCATTGTCATTCCATTAAGTTGCGCTTGAGAACAAAGAGCAAATGAGTACATATATTTATATATATTTATATATATATATATATTTATATATTTATATTTATATATATATATATATATATATATATATAGTTCTCAGGGACAGCTCATGCCCTCACTTGCGATGGCATGACCATTATGCAGCTAAGATCGAGCACCACTTGTTGCTTCAGGACACAGAATCAGAAATGATGGCTGTGATTTCCCGGGCTGCTTCGGCAGTTGAGCTGGAGGTGTCACCACCCCCTACACTGTAAAAAGTAAAGGTGCTTCAAGTACCCTGTTGAGTACTCAAGGAACTTTAAAATGTATTTTAAGTGCCTCGAAGCTTTTTCTCTCAAAATGGGGTTCCTTGAGGAACCACTGACAGTCTTGCAGTGCTTGCAGGACCCTTTTGCAGTAACTGGGATCCTACAAGCACTTTTTGTCAATACTGAGGTTCTGGAGTCACTGTTTCCTTACACCAAGACCTCGAAGCACTTTGAAAGTTATTGGAGGAACTCAATTTTCAAAAAAGAGTTACTGAAAGATCTATAAACTTATATAATGGTTCCTGGTGGATCTCTCCTCTAAAAGCTAGACTTAAAGGAACCAAGAGATTTTTTTGTCATAATTAAATAGACAATTGGGAGATCAGAAAATGAGATGGATGTTCATTTACTTAATATTTACTTAGTTATTTGTGGTCTTAGAATGATATGAAATTTGGTGTGTGTTTTTCTTTTTTGTGTGGCACTCACTGAGAACATAAGAATATCATTGATAAGAGTCTAACTGTTAACTTGATTGCAGTTAGGAGACTGAATGGGAAATTGTGAAAAATTTGAAAATGTAAAAGTAATTTTGGAGGATAAAATACAAATGAGCCACAACAGAGAGGAAAAAAGAGACAAAAACATGCACAGGCTTAAACAATTATGAAAATAATTATTATGGGGGACTAATTCAATTTTCTGTCACTTAACCTCATTAGACCCCTGAATTTTGACATTTAAAACAATAATAATAACAACAACAACTGCTGCAATAATAATATTAACAATAATAATAATAATAACAATAAAAAATATAAAGCTATTATTATTGTTATTTTTATAAAAATAGAACTATATAACACAGTTCTTGAAAAATCCACTTATAAAAAATATTTAAGATAATACTAACTTAAGTATATAGGCTATGGGCTCTGGTTTATTAATAAAAGTATTCCTCCAGTTTGTTTTGATAAACCAACAAAGATAACTTGCTAATGAATGCAGTATTTTGTAAATTTTTATTTTTTATGAATTAAATGTTTTTTCATCTGTTTCTGGATTAATGGAATGGAATTAATTGTGTTGCCAAAAAAATAAATAAAAATTAACCGGAACTAACAAAATAATTATAACCATGACGCGGACGCGCATCATCGTGCACGCGCAGGTGCAGGTCGCAGGAGCGTTTTCAAATATCGATTTGTAACGGCTCCTTTCCTCCATTTCGTGACTGCGGTCATCTCTAACACACGGAAGGTGAGTAAGTTGTAAGCACACAAACATCTACACTTACATGCATCATTATGTCGTGTAATCTGTTTTAGGAACGTCTCGCGAAGCGATTGCTGTTGTATAAGATTGGGTAAACGTTATTATTTTGGCAATAATAACAATCGGCTGGATATACATAATCACTCAAATTACACGTCTACCTCACACAATATAAATAATTTGATGTAAAATACTGATTTATGTCGAAATATTTTATTGTCATTGAACACGAAGCTTCCATGAAAGCCATAGCAAGCGACCGTTAATTTCAAATTAAACAGATAACGTTATACATTCGTACTGCTTATTGGACGGCTTTTCCACAAATATATTTTTTTATTTATTTATCTTCCATTACATATACAGTGTGTAGCAAGTGTCTTGAGCAGGGTTGCTTATATGATTGTTTTAGCCGCGATGCTATCTAATATTCTTTCATTATATCGTTTGTGAGTAATATTAAGCATTTGTTATTATTTGCGTTTCTTAAACAGTTACCTGTGTGACAAATTGTGTCTAAGTTATGTACTTCAATACATTTTTTATTCATTCACACAAATAATGTAAATAAGGCCTGCTTTTTTCCTTCTCAGAACATCTACATAAACCCTGAAATTGTTTAGTATTCTCTCTCAAACAGCCGTTTAAGTCACCTCAAATGTAAGTTTTTTTAGTAACTAACTGAATTGTAAATACATGTAAAAATACTTCATTTAACAAACAATATAATTTGATAATCATTATCCAGCTGGGTAACACTGAACTAATGACATTAAACTTTTAACCTTTTAAGTGTCTAAAATCACCCACTTATTTTCTCATTTGCTTGTTTCTGATGTATTCATATTAGGTGTAAATCATTGTGATAGATATAGACTAGAAATTTAAAGTTTGCTGTGTCAAATCCAGGTAGCAGAGGGACTGTAGGAGCCAGGTTGAAACGGTCCGATGCACTTCACTTGCAATGCAGATTATCATTTCTGGACAGCTTTCTACTTACTGCTGTGGACATGAAAGGTTCAGCAGACTTTTTGCTCTGAATAAATGGCTTTTAACATGGTGTGAAGAACAAAATCTGCTCTTTATTAACAATTGGAATCTTTTCTAGGATCGTCCTAGGCTTTCCCATGCTGATGGGCTGCACCACAGCAGTGCTGGAGCTGAATTCCTGTCAGACAACATCTTCAGGATGCTTTGACTAGTGAGTGAAAATCCACATTTTAGCCATGTAGACTTTGCTCGTCCCACTTTAATCACAGTAATGCATATCTGGCTAACTCTATAGAAACTGTGTCTGTTCCTCGTATTATTAGATCAAGAATTAAATTTACTATGTGTTCTAGAAAAAATCTATTAAAAATCAAACCAGAAAAATGGCAAATAAGTGAAAATACTTTTTTTTATTTTAAGTTCGGTCTTCTAAAGGTCAGGCCACTTGTACCTAAAGCACGTATTGTAATGAACAGACAACAATCTTAATGCACTAATAATCCTAATCTTAATGTCTTACTGAAACCTGGCTACTCTGTTTTTTTTTAACAGAGTAGTGAGTTAGTTAATACCACCTCACAAATAAACATGGTTTAAAGTAAATTTAAATTTTGTCATCATTTACCCACCTCTAATATGTTCCAAACCTGTTTGATTTTCCTTTCTTTAGTTGAGCGCAACACATTACATTTTGATTAAAGCTGAAAATTTTTAACCGTTAAAAATAAATTATAACCAGTATAACAAAAATATGGATTGTGGTTATAGGTTTTCTGTTTTCAGTTCAACAGATGAAAGAAACTTAAACAGAATTGGAACAAGTGAAGGTTGAGTAAATGATGACAGAATTACATTTTTTTGGGTGAACTGTCCCTTTAAAGTGAAAGTGGAGCACTCCGTCAAGTTTACATTCATTTGTATATTGATTTCCAGTTTAGTGAAAATATAATAAACAAACTCGATTAATGTAACCATTATTGAAGAAAAGAGCATGTTTTACAATAGTTTATATTTTTAGAGCAAGGGTGCAGCTATTTTGGAATATCACTGTCTGACATCACGAGGTTGGTTCCGTTCCCTCAGCTGAACAGATACAGTGGAAGTAATGGACTGAACATGGAGACAGGAAAGCCTAATTTAACACAATGCGTGAAGTTTTGGATGTGCATCACAGAGGTGCTGCAAATACAAGCATTACATTTACAGTTAAAGTCAGAATTATTAGCCCCACTTTGAATTTTTTTATCTTTTTCTACATATTTCCCAAATTATGTTTAGCAGAGGAAGGAAATTTTCACAGTATGTCTGATTATATTTTTTCTTCAGGAGAAAGTCTTATTTGTTTTATTTCAGCTAGAATAAAAGCTGTTTTTAGTTTTTTAAAGCCATTTTAAGGTCAAAATTATTAGCCCCTTTAAGTTATATTTTTTTCAATAGTTTACTGAACAAACCATCGTTATACAATAACTTGCCTAATTACCCTAACCTGTCTAGTTAACCTAATTTACCTAGTTAAGCCTTTAAATGTCACTTTAAGCTGAATACTAGTGTTATGAAAAATATCTAGTAAAATATTATTTACTCTCATCATGGCGAAGATAAAATAAATCAATTATTAGAAATGAGTTATTAAAACTATTATGTTTAGAAATGTGTTAAAAAATGTGGAAATTAGGGGAAAAAATAAACAAGGGTGCTAATAATTCAGTGGGGCTAATAATTCTGACTTCAACTGTATGTCCGAAACATAAAAATACATTTATACATTTTTAAATTTTTCTTTCATTACCGATCAATTGATGTGCTTTGGTCCACTCTCTGTATTACGATGCCTGACTGCCCTTAATGTCTTTAACAAGATCTGGTACCTGACGTAATGGAGGCGGGTACTTTCACTTTTCACTATCCAGCCCCTCACTTCTCTTCATGTTCAAACTAAACTAAGATCGGTGCCGTTTTTTCACTTCACAGGTTTTTTTCGTCCTTCATATTCAATGTTGAAAGATTATTTTAATCGTTGCATTAGTCTGAATGTAAATCACTGTGCCAGGCAGCGTTGCACCAGTGTGAGAGAGTGGACCAAAGCAAATCAAATGAACAGTATTTAAAAAAGAAAAATAGTAAACATCTAAAAAAATATATATATATTTTAGACACAAGTCTGTTCCTTGTATTTGTACCAGCTCTGCCATGCATGTCCACAACTTCACGCATTGTGTTAAATAAGGCTTTTCAGTCTTCATGTTTAGTCCATTACTTCCACGATATCAGCTCAGTTGAGGGAACGGAACCAACCCCGTGACGTCAGACAGAGCGACATTCCAAAATAGCTGCACCCTAGCTCTAAAAACTACAGTAAAACATCCCATTTTCTTCTAAATGGTTACATTAATCGAGTTTGTAATATATATTTTCATTAATGTAGAAAACAATTCGCAAAATAATGTAAACTTGACAGACTGCTTTACTTTCATTTATATATTTTAAAAAACAAGGCCAACTTTATATTAAGGCACCTTAACCACAGTACTTAAAGTTAAATTAATAATATGGTACAATGCACTTATTAAGTACTGTACATGTTTTTACACTGTACTTTTTTAATCATCTGCATGTAAATGCATCTAATACAGGGTTCAACGCTAAGGACATTTTCTACTGGCCCAGCTGGACCAGCGGTTCAGATTTTTACTTGTCCTGCCAAAATTTTCACTGGCCCCATCAAAATAAATAAATAAATAAATGGAAAATAGCCACATATTTGAAATAATGTGTCAAAAATAATGTCTGTGAATCTAGAATTTATATATTTTTAAAATGTTAAAATATTTAGCAGTAAAATATAGCAGTATGGAAAACATGCAGGTATGTTATTGCAAAACAAAAGGTGGCAGACTTAAAAAAAAAACTATGCAAAACATCACTTTATTTTTTTCGTCATGTTGTACCCATGTAAATATGTGTTTCCACAACATTAGAAACAGACGTTTCCTTTTAGCCTCATAACTTGATGTTGCTGTCATGTTGTCGTCTCTTCACTGTACTGGTTTTTACCAGGTTGTGGAAAAAAATAACATGCTTACAACATCCAATCAGATAAAAGGAACCAAAAAGCATTATAGTGTTTACAACTTCACAGAAAAGGTAGCATTCAAATACTTAAAGCACAAATTGTTTCTCGATTCCAAGATGTATTTGCACGCAATTGACAAATAGTAGCAGGAAAATTAAAATTTTGTGACAAGGCAGCACTGGCCTGATCGAGCCAGTAACGATTCTCTCTACTGTCCCAACCATCTCTCACGCTGGCCCCGGGCCATGGGGCAGTCCGTATTGTTGAGCCCTGTAATATTAATTTCTGTATTTCAAAGGCCACTTAAATTTAGTCCAAAAACAATATTTGACTTCATGCATAATTGATTTAAATTTTTAACTCATATAATTTTCTTTTCTTTAATGTGTTAATAATAATCAACTAATGGTTAATTAAAAAAAAAAAAAAGCTAATAAATACAACCCTGAATAAAAATAACAATATTGCATATGCAGTACACTCAAAATTATAGTGCATTATATGTGTGAATAAGTGGGAAAATATGTAGGGTGCACTTTGGGAGTGGTTTCAGACAGCTTTTGTGTTGTCTTATTTCTGCTTGTGCTCAGATATTTGAGAGGTTTACATTATTTGGATTTTGCCTTTATTGATGTATATGGGCACTCTGCAAGCAGTGAAAAAAAAGTCATTTTATATAATTTGAGACAATTTCTAACTTTATTCATTTTTCCTTTTGTTATTCAGAAATGTTCTGCATATCTTTTGTGAATATGTCTTGATAAGTTAAAAAATGGCTCTGGTAATATTGTGAATTTCCTTTGTTTTCATAACTTAACTACTTTTTAACTTACTTTTATAGGGACACCTCCAATGTGAAGCAGTGGACAGCTAAAGATGTTGCTGGCGGGTTATTGCTAGACATTATTTAAATTTGATTGTTTGCATTAAAATGTATATTACATTATTAATCATATTATGTGAATGTAATTGTAATGTATATTGATTAATAAAAGTGATTATGAAAAATGCAATTTTGTATTTTTTTAAATCTATAAACGTATAGACAGATAGATAGACAGATAGATAGACAGACAGACAGACAGACAGACAGACAGGACAGACAGACACAGATAGATGTCTATTGAATTGTGATTAAACATGTTTGCACAAACCATAAATTAAGAGGGATGGGAAAAACAAGCATGAAAAAATAAAATGGTTTCAAAGCACTCAAGGTGGTTTCCTGGTCATTCTTAATAAGACGGTTCCTCCAGGAAACCTCCTCCTTTGAAATGGTGCCTAGAGGTTCTTTTGAGGGTTCCACCGGCGTGGCAATGTGAAGAACCCCCAAAAAGTGCCTCCAGGAACCTTTCATTTTTACAGTTGTTAATAAGAGGGTTCCTCCAGGAACCCTTGAAGTTCCTCAAAGAACTGCCCCTTTTGAAATGGTGCCTAGAGGTTCTTTAGAGGGTTCCGCCGGTGTGGCAATGTGAAAAACCCCAAAAAGTTGCCTCCAGGAACCTATAATTTTTACAGTGTACTCAGCTGTCAGACAAACTAGAAGGGTGGTATGTGAGGCCATAAAGAGAGGAGGCAAACCCTCCAGGGACCCGTTGCCTTCTTTTTGGACGTGCACAGAGAGCTCACACAGATGTGGAGGGCAACTTTCGCTGCCTGATCTTTGAGTTCTTCTGCCCTCACCACCCTGGATGGTGGGCCAGCCAGGGTTTATGAAGCTATCCCCCAGGTAGAGCGTGCCATTGCAGTCAATATTTGCCTGGAAGGTACAACTGCCTGAAGGGATAAGCCAAAAGCCTCATCCAAACATGTAAGCTATCTGCGTAACTTAAGGCCAGAGCTTACACTCTCCACACTATTTCCACCAAACAGTGCTACCAAACAGAGGACTCAGACTCAGCTATGCAAATTGCCAGAAAGCCTTCCAAGTTCTAGGACTTCACAGTCCTTACTTCAACTACCCAAAAAGAGTAGTGGGCAACGACCAATCCTAGATCTGTGCATTTTGAACAGCTATCTGAACAAGATGCGTTCAGAATGCTCATGCAGAAACGCATCCTCTGATGCATCTGTCCACAAGATTGGTTTGCAGACATAGACCTGAAAGACACATACTTTCATGTCTCTATATTCCCTTGTCACAGACCGTTCCTTTGATTTGCATTCGAGGGCCAGCCACATTCTCAATTATCTTGATGACTGACTTATCTCAACTCAGTCTCGGGATCAATTGATTATGCACAGGGACAGGGTGCTCTGGCACCTTGACCTGTTAGGGTTTAAGTCAATGGAGAGAAGAGCAAACTCTCCCCTGTGCAGAGTATCTTTTATCTCGACATGGAGCTGGACTCAAATGCTCAGTCTGTAAAAGGCACAGCTAAACAGATGTGTTTTAAGTCTTATTTGAATGTGCTTAATGTTGGAGCACATCTGATCATTTTTGAAAGCTGATTCCAGCAGCGGGGAGCATAGTAGCTGAAGGCAGATTCCCCTGCTTTGACTGAACTCTTGGACTTTTTAATTTACTTGATCTTAATGATCTGAGTGATCTGTTAAGTTTGTAGTAAGGTTTCATATTTAGTGAGCATATCTGTAAGATCCTAGATCATTTACCATTATTGTTACTCTAAAAATGACTGATGGCAAGTTTTTTTTGTTCAAAACAATTTATTTGATTAAAAATTAAGAAATGTTGAGAAGAATTGTGCTGGTAAAACTTTAATATATAAAACTATAATATTTTCTTTATTTATTAGTTAAAGCTCTATTATTATTAAAAATAAAATGTTTGCAGTTATGCTCACACACTGATATTCGAGAATATCACATTATGATTGTGTATTATCATTTATTTTATACTTTTTTCAGGAATGCAGCCCTAAAATCTACCAAGAAACGTACTGTGCTCACAAAAAAGGGATTTCTTCTGCTTTTTCCTCAGACTCCACTGACATTTCTGTAATGTAATGTATTTTTAATTTATTGCCATGTCAGCAACCAAGGCTATTTTCATAGCAAGAACATTTCAATAATAAATAAACAATTAAGAACAACAAACAAATGAATACATAAGTTAAATAAGATTGTGTTAATACATGATAAGAGTTCTAAAAAATTCTGGTGTCACTTTCCTTAAAATGTCCTTAAGAGAGTTCATTTCATAAAAAAAGTCTTCTGGAATCATTAAAAGCAGAACAGTCACTGACATTTCAGTTCATTCGATAACGATTCAGTCAACCACGTATTAAGAAAAGGAACCAAGGGACATAACAAGCACTTGGAAGAACAACCTTTAACAAAGCCATAATTGAGCAATGTAAGGAGCAGAGATGTTCCTGTAGAATGAAAGAATACAAAATAAAGACCTAACTGCCAAAAACACTAACAACAAAGTCTAGTATATGAGAAAGGAAGGGATGTTTCAAATGAGCACATCAGTTGTGGTTTACTGTGATAATAGGGAAAATCCTCATGCTGTTTTCAGGGGACCAAAACCATTCTATTTCTTTACAAAAGCAAAATGTATTGACAAACTGGTTCAACAACACCGACAGAAAAGAAAAAGAATATATTGTGCTGCAGCTCTGTGGTGCTTTTAAATCTTAACAGCCAAACTACACTGGAAAACAATCGCAAATAACACTTTAATTTTAAATAACGCTCATCTCCGAGTGCTTCTCCAATCATTAAATCGTTAAAAAAATGTTGAGCTCTCAGCAATAAGCGTTAAATGCTAGCTCAGTGCCTTGCCATGTATCCAACGTTTTAAAAACACTGACAATTGTCTATTGACAATTGCAGAACAAAACACTTAGCTGGTGTTTCTGCAGCGCAAAAATACTTTGGCAGACATGTGACCTAAACGAATTCAACCAAAAATTACAATTCTGTCAAACCTGTTTGAGTTTCTTTTTATATTAACACAAGAGAAGATATTGAGAAATTTTGGAAACCGTTAGCCATTGATATCCTCATGAATTGTTTTCTACTATTGAACTCAATTAGGGATGCAATGATTAACCCATTTCACTATTAACCGCGCTTTAATTCATCACGGTTAATTAATCGTAAAGGATTCTCAACACCGTGTTTCTGCACGGAACAAATCTACTTCACATAAACAAAGTCACGCCAACTGTTTGCAAGTTTAAAGTTACAAGCTTGTACATCGAGGCTAATACGCACGCACATTGGAGCCATATAGCTGAGTCTATTAACTAACGACCGTTCGTTTTTATGTTTGCAAGTTGGTTATTTCCAATGGAGGTGCACGGTTTGCGCTGGGGCTGTGCAATTAATCGAAAATCCGATTTCAATTTTGGCTTCCAACGATTATGAAAAACCATTATTCGAGATGAATGATTATTCCATCATTTACCACCCCCTTTCCAATTGAATACATTCGTTGCTCTCAAAATACAATTAGTCAGATTAAAGTGTGATTCAAAGGCTTAATTTTGGTAATTAGGCACGTCATTGTATGACAGTAGTTTCTTCTGCAGGCAATCAAATATATATTTTGCTCAAAGGAGCTAATAACATTTACCTTAAAATAGGTTTCAAAATATTTAAACCTGCTTTTATTCTAGCCAAAATAAAACAAATAAGACTTTATCCAGAAGAAAATATTATAGGAAATACTGTGAAAATTCCTTGCTCTGTTAAACATAATTTGGAAAATATTTATTTTAAAAAAATTCTCAGGAGCGCTAAAAATTTTGACTTCAACTGATAATCGTTTTGAATAAATAAATAAAAAATGACACTTATAAACGTTTGGAACCACTTAAATGCGAGTAAACTGAGTGTAAATATTTATTTTTAGGTGAACCATTGCTTTTGTAATTGATACTAACTATTTTAAAGAAACAGCCATGCTGTGCTTACACCAGACAAGGCACACGACAATAATATTCGCGCATAAATAGTCACATGAACATTCACTTCATTCCCGCATCAAATTCACTTCATAATAGATACAGATTCGTGTCATGGGCAGGGTTTCTGTTTGCTCACTGACTGTAGCTTCATTGCACTTCATTGTAGCTTCATTCATTGACTGTAGCTATGTGGAAGCTTTTAGTGGTGCTTCCGACTGAGACCTAGACCAATTTGATTAACCATGGTTTCCGCTACATTTGTTCTTCCATGGCTGGGCGCCACACCAACATTCATCCCGTCACGGCTACATTACAGCTTCTCATTGAAAACATTCAGCCGTTTTTTTGAATTAGCGGGTTAGAATCACACCAAAACATATTAAAAGGTACGTGAATTTTATCAGCGCAAACTTTTCTGTATTTGTAGTAGTGCTGTGCGTTCTTTGTTTAACCCTTTAAGGTGACGTGCTGACTGTCTGACTGACTGACTGACTGACAGGTGCGAGATGCGTGAGCCCAGCAAACATGACGTAGCTTTCAGTTATGACGAACACAGTTTCCATAATTATATTTTATTTATAGTTAAAGGTCTATGGCTCTGCATACAATGACTTTATCTTGCTCAAGTTTATAACCGTTTCTGTTTACTTCAGGGCGCATTAATGCCGTTCTGTAAGTCTGTTGGAGACATTCACAAATATTCCTAGCAAATCTAATAAATGTTGGAGACATCATTGTTATATAAACGCACTAAATCGCACTTCAGCAATGTTTATTTTAGAGCGCCCAAGAAAATCTGCAATTGAGCAGCGTATATTTGAGGGCGCGCAAGAAGTTTTGTGCACGAGCAGAGGAAATCAGCGCTCAAGCACAGTTTCGCATGCTCGTATGACATAAATGCGATCTCAACTTGTTATACTGCGCTCACGACATTTGTCAATGAAATAACGCCACAGGTTGTTGGTAGATCTGTGTAAAAGGCCCAACAGAGTCTGCCGCCACAGCTGGAAAAAATCCTAGAGGAAACACTGTGAACTGTTGTCTGGTGTCGGCAGCAGGATTTCCCCTCGGGACACCAACATTGCCACTACGTCATAATCACCCCCCCTACAAGAGCAAGCTCCTGATTGATTAACGAGGTGCGAATGTCCACGTAAGTTCAGTTTTTCCAGCTCGAGCCACTTTAATTGCGCAAATCATGTCATTCTCGCCGCAGGATGTCTACTCAGCTCTTTGCATTGTAAACCACTTGCACTTGATGCTTCATCCGTGTCTGGTGTGAATGCAGCATCAGTGTTAGAATTTATGAAAATACACTTCATTTTCTTTCTTTCTTTTTAACAGTATTATACACTTGTTCTTTAGGAACCAGCTGTGTGAGCAAAATATGATCTTTATGCTATTGTGGCGAATAAAATTTGCCTGAAATTTACTACAATGTCAGCAAAGTGGGTGACAATAATATATAGCTCAGTGGTAACAATCAATCATAGCATGTAACACAATGTGAACACACTATGTGTGAATAGAACCCGCACTGCAGTGTCAGTGAATCCAGCCTGTAGATGACAACGGGTTTCTTATAGCTGTAACAAGTGGCAAAGCAATGTGCAAGACCTCAGCTAAATAAAACGCAGATGGGCTTGAAGGTTGTATTTAGAATATGAAAAGCCAGTTGCTGTTCAAAGGTACATGAGTCATACTAAGTACAATTTACCCATAAATCCCACCCCAGCAGTCTGAAATGTCAAAAGTAAATAATATCAGTGTATGCCTCATTTCCACTGAGCAGTATGGTTAGGGTTAGGTACCGAAACCCGGTGCCATATTATCTATGTAACCGGTATGCACCAAATCAGCATAGGTATTTTGATGCCACTGGTGCTGCAACAAGGACGTAAGAAGCATCTAGGGGTGCAAAGGCACAGAATGGCACACGTTGTGTCACATCATCTCTAAACATTTAATTCTAAACAACTTTAAAAGTTGCGGACAGTATAGTTGGTTTTAGGTTTATAGTTAGATTTTAGGCGTTTGTTCTTGTTGCTTAATAATTTATAAAAGGCAAAGTCTTTGACAGCTTGCGACATCATCTGGCACTTTCAGTGACTACGTTTACATAGACATCAATAATTTAATTATTTGCCTTAATCTGAATAAAACAATAATATGATACGAGTTACTTTATGAATGTTACTTTCATGATCCCGTTTTACACGTTACAGCACACAGATCAGTTAACGTCATTGAGTCACAACACTACAAATGTTTCCTCCAGTGTTTCATGTAATTAACTGACTGGATAGGTGCAGAGAATAGTGTCGAACAGCCATGTGTGTATGGAATATCCTGTCAGCAAATGTGGCAAAAAGTCCTACATGAGAGTAATAATTTGACTAAGTTGTTTAAATGCCCGTACTGCACTGCACTAATCAATAACTCCACTTTAATTCTAAAATAGGAATACTCCACATGTCTTAATTCAATTTCTGTTTTGCAAATTATGACTTTGGGCAGATTAAGGTCATCAAAAAACAAACAAAAAAAACACTGTGTACATCAGAGTTTTCTTAACCATATTAAAATTGGTGTCTTGGTTTCCATTTAAGCGTATTCAGTGACGACTCAAGTCCCAACCCTAGAAAGATTTCACTGATGTTGATGACGGCCTTTCCACAGGTTAGTGGTAAGCTTATGTAATGTTAGTTGCATAATGCAAATCTTGCATTCATGCTAACAAACAAATGATCAAAAGAAATATATGAATGCAATTCAAATATTTATGAATCAATGTATTTATATTGTAATTAAACTGTAATCATATTGCTCATATAAAATGATTAAAACGTATTGTCAAATAAAAAGTTTTTCCACCATAATTTTGTGGCTCAAATGTATCGGTTCAGACACCGGTACCATTTTAAAATTATCGAATTAGCAACAGTTTCAAAATAACCCCAAACAATACCCAACCCTAAGTATGGTACAGTTAGTAGTACAATACTACTACCTTGTTTGCGTACAATCGTAGGTGTCTATGCCTAAGATTAGTGTTGGTAAATGTACAGAATTTGGTACCATTTGGAAAATGAGCGTTTTTTAAATTGATCAGTACCAACTGGCACTGAAGTTGCTACTTTTGACAACCTTATTTCACACTAACACGATCTGCATTATTTAGACGTGTACTAGACATATTGCACATGATGAGATGAGACAAGTGAAGATTTTTTCCTCAATGAAATCCTCAATGATAAAACATATAATGAAAAAATTGTTTATTCAACTGAAAAATGACAAAATGCAGGTGCATTTTAAAATCAATTTGAAATTTTAAGAATTTATGAACATGTAAATTTCATAACAAGAATAATAAACATGTAAACACAAAATGTTTTCCCACAAACTCAACTGACAATTGTAATTGAACAAAAAAATATAATTTAGAACAATTTAAAAATATTTACAAACACAAATTTACAATTAATAATCGCAATAATTAACAACACTGTAAAGAAACATATGAAAAAAGTCAAGACAACAAATATTTTTGTTGCTTTAACCTATTTTTATAGGTTAATCAGCTTTTTAGATACAAAGTTTAACTAAATATATTTAGCCAGTTTGATTAATGCAAGTTAAGTTAAGCCGCAATAATTCTTTACAGTGTATAATCAAAGTCGTGCACTCTTGAAACTCAAAAAACATTTGTCTTTAAGCATTTAAAAGTTAGTATACTACATGGAACAGCCTAAGATATGATCATGAGCTGCGTCCCAAATGGCACACTATGCACTTACAAGCTCAACAGCATATTATATGTATGTAGTGTCGCCCCAAATGCAACACTAATGCTTTTTTACTAAGCTAAAATTCCAAACGGTTTCCCTGATGACGTTTGACGGTTGCCAAATTAGTGAAATAAATGACTAAAGAACCAAATAATACCTGCCATGAGTATAACCGCATTCACCATCGGGAGGCGGTAAAATCACTCTCGTAGGAGAATTTTGCTTTCACAATCCACAATAAATAAAGTTATCCAACATGTGCGCTCGATAGCTCCACCCCTTCCGCTACGTGAGCAAAGCAGCAGTCGTTGAGTGTGTGGAGTCCACACTACATCAGTCCACACTTCATTTTACCGGTTGAATGAGTGCATTATCCGGGTAATTAAAGTGCACTTATTATTTTTAGAGTTTTCAATGTGAATGCACTACTTACACTATTTATACTACAAAATGGCGTAGAATAGTGCTTAAGTATGCGATTTAGGACGCACCTAACGTCAAAACCAAAGGGCCAAAAGAAAAGGAGTGAGACCATTGGCACGAGCACTGATGAGTGTCACCTGGGTATCACACTCATCTAGACTCCCCCAGAAAAGAGCTCTAGAAGAAGTTATCACAGAGAAGAAAGAGATAGTACAAAGTTTTGGGCTCTTTTTCGGTGGCAGTTGTTTCTGCTCATATCTTTATTAAATGTTTAATGTGTCAGCCGTTTCCCGCCTCATTTTTAACCATGTTACTGTGTCCTGTGTTTTTACTTATTTGGCGTTTGTGCTATTGGGATATGACAGCATGTAGAGGGAAAACACTGAGAGAAAGGACTGAGAGGCACACTGCCCACAAGGCTATTGGTAGCCCCAGCCATATAGTAAGTACATGTAATGAAGTTATGGGTTGCGGATGGTACTGTGTAAAACATTTGCCGGGATAGTTGGTGGTTCATTCTGCTGTGGCGGCCCCTGATAAACAAAGGAATAAGCCGAAGGAAAATTAATAAATGAATTAAATGAATTTATATTATTTAGTAGTTAAAAGAACAGTCATACACTAACTGTCATCTTAAAATAAAGTGCAACTAAAACTGTGTAAAACATGTGCCAGATAGTTGCCGGTTCATTCCGCTGTGGCGACCCTTGATAAATAAGGGACTAAGCTGAAGAAAAATTTATGAAAAATTAAATTTTGATTAATCAAAATAAAAATTGTAACATCTTAAACAGTTTTGAACCCATGCAATTGATTTCTTAGATTAGCTTAGCATAAATCATTGAATTGGATTAGGCCATTAGCATTTCACTCAAAAAAACTTCAATAATTTTCCTATCGAAAAATGCTTGACTCTTCTGTAGTGACATCATGTAGATAAGAACGACAGAAAAAAGTTGCTATTTCCTAGATTGCTATGTCTAGGATCTACAATCTCATTCCGGCATAATAATCAAGGCACTTTGCTGCTGCATGGTTACCTAGTTACCTAGATGAGGGCTATTTTCAAGTGCTGTGCTCCATAGTATGGCAGCAAAGTTCCTTGAACAATACACTGGTCTTAGTACATGATATAACTACAAAAGAATCAAGCTTTAATTAGGAGAAATAGCTCAACTCTTCAAGATGCTACTGGTCTAATCCGATTCAATGATTTATGCTAAGCTAAGCTAAAGTGCTTCTGCCAGACCCAGAGATCAGTTGAACGGATTCAAAAATGACAGGTGACTTGTAAAATGAGCCCATAAGATCTCCATGATATTCCAGAAATCGCATGACCCGTGGGAACTCCGCATATTGGAATGATTTTGCTCAGTGACCATCAGTATCACGAAGCTGTCTAGTATTATATCAGAAAAGAAATCAAAGCAGATGGGCGGTAAAGCCAAGACGAGACATTCAGATCCATCAAACAAAAGCAAACTGAAGCACATCAACATTGACAGACAAGCCCTCCCTGCAGGAGAAACTCCACCCATCTGTTTGTGTGCAAACAAAGGCACCAAGCTCTTTATAAGGAGACTGAGGCAGAGAAGGAGAAATAGAAGTGAGCTTTTTTCTCCTTAGCCAGCAGAGTTTTAGGCTGGAAGATTATTTCTGCATATTCCCCTCTCCACTATCTACAATCACATTATTCTCTCTTACCCCTGCCTGTGAAGCACTCACATTCACCGGGGAAAAGAGAGTGCCTGGGAAAGGATATCCAAACACAATCAGGCATTAACCCCCACATATGCTTTGGGGAATGCGAAGACAATACACTACATCCAATAGGAGACATTTTGGGTCTGTGCCTGTTTTCTGAGCACTGGTAAATGCTGCAGACGTAGAGAGATGAACCCTGCTGCAAGGCACACCATAGGTGCTCAGTGCAGGAGATGGAGGAAGCTGTTGCCATGGTAACCTGCAACACATGGGTCGCCAAGCAACAGCCAATCGTGACCTTACCACTCCCGCATTCTCCACCATGTGTGCGAGTGTTTACTGGTATCTTCTCAACTGACGACTAAAAGCAGTTTACAACCAATAAGATAATACATATCAGCTAGTGTGAATAGATCTTCATGGAAGAGGCTTTAACAGAAACTTCAAGGTGATGTACTTATCCATTTTCCATGTGCTTACTGTAGTAATTACAATGAATTATGATTAATTACATATAACTAACTAGGGCTGAGTGATATTGTAAAATAATTATCACAATATCATGTATCATATTCCATATTGATCATTATTGAATATTTTTTAACAATACATTTAGGAATATTAGGATTTTTTTATTGTTTAACCACTTTATTTTAATTTACCTACATTACTAAGCCAAATAGTTTTAATAGTCAAAAACAAAACCATTTAAACAAAATACCTGATCTCTTCATAATAAAATAAACATAAACATTTATTTTTGTTTAATATAAATAAACATTTATCTCTTCAATTTGATAAATAAAATGTTACAAAGTGTGTGCAATGGTAAAGTATAAACACTGACTGAAAAATCAAAACAAACTTTAAGGTGTCAATATTGATGATACAGTAAACCTCAAACTCTGTGAACAAAACAAATTATGATAATCAAATCTGAGCTTTCAAGTAAAGGAACCAACCATCATTGTTCAAATGCATATTGCAACATCAGAAATTGTGAAGTTGGATGACTACATTACCCACTATGCTAAAAAATCTTTCAGATGGGGAGCTAGTGGCTGGGATGCACAAGAAAAGAAACCAAAAAGCCACTCTGGCGACATCCTTGCATCTTTTTTATTTACAATCTGCTATACGGCACTCATTTTCGGATGTGTCATTATTCTGACCTGAAGTGACGTGCGTGGGGGTTCCTTGACCATTTACAATGGACTTTGCACTCGTGCTCCCCTGGCGTCTCTTGTAACTAGATGACCATCAACCATTTTCTCAGAGGATGACAAATGGACAAATCTTGCTGAAGCTCTGATGCAAATTTATGGAGAAAAGTAAAAACACTGCAGTGTTGGAGTTTGCTGTGTTTGTCAGAGGCAATTAGTCTGCCGTTATTACTAAAATAAAGGGCTGAGTGACAGGGCTCGAAATTGCGACCGTTTTGGTTGCATATGTGCCCAAAACTTTATCTATGCGACCTCAAAATATATTTGGGAGCATTTGTGCGAGTGCATAAAATAGATGTCATGCGACCAGTTTTCACAGCAAAATGTTCACCACATGTGCGGAATTAGGAGGCATTCACACATTATGGATCTTTGCACCTAAAAACACCAAATGCAGCGCTCAGGGATGCTTTAAAACAGTTGTCACGTCAACTTGCTGCAGTAAACAAAGCCCGAAATGCCTGCCCCGACTTCAAGCTCTTCTTATTGGTTGTGTGACTGACACCGCGTTCACTATCCCTAAAGAGCATGCATTTATTGAGATTAAACTAATATTGCAGCTCATAATGCCATTAAGATGACATGTGCAAATAATAAGTTATATGTCAATTTCATCTGTGCAATATCAGACACCACCAGTGAGAACAGCACAGTTATTATTGTTAACTCAGTACATCTCATTCACGTCAAGCAGTGTGTGCAGGGTCGGTGAGCGTATGCAGATTTTTGTTTATTTGTTAGTGATTAGAGTGTTAATATATAATAGAATCTGTTAATATAAAACGTGTAGTAACAGTGCTCATAATTTTTGGTAGGTGCAACTACATGTTGGCTGGTGCGCCTAATTTTTTGGAGTTAGGAGCACCGGTGCTACCAAGAAAAAAAGTTAATTTCGAGCCCTGAATGATGCCCAACCTAGGGCCTGCACAGAGGACCAAAGTTGGCCCATGGTAACCTTTGATTTGGCCCACCATCCCACCAGATAAGTGAGGGAGAATGATGCAAATGTTGCGAGATTGTCAATTCAAATTTAATGTAACCCTTTATCTGTTTTATTTTAAAAGCTGTGGAAACTTTGGTGAGCAAATCAAGTCAAAGGCAGATACTGCTTGACTAGTGTATTCAGAATTGAACTCCACTATGTTATAAATGTGATTCTTTAATTTTATTGCAGCAAGTTCTCATTTAAAAAGTTATACTACATTAGTTAATACAATTTAAAGTAGTGTTTTTCTATTTACTTTTAAATATAATGAGATAAATTAGGAAATGACTCATGGCAACTTTAATGTAATACAGTTTGGTATATTTTCCTTTAGCCCATGGCACTCAGTGATATTTGGTTTTTGGCCCTTCATATGAAAAAGTTTGGGCACCCCTGTTCCACACAAAGTGTGAAGCAGATTGGTTAGTTCTTCTTACATGAATTGTGGTGCGCTCGGGGCATTCTGAAAAGTTCAGATGTTTTTTTAACTAGGGGCGACTGGAAAATGCGTGCAGTTCATGTTCACCGTTTGCACAACATGTGTGCATCGCTCCCATATACGCATCGTGCAAGTTGCACGCCTCCATTGGAAATGACAAACTTACACCCCAAGCTTTTTGGCACTGCTTCCAAGGCGCGCGCTCAGCAGCCAAATTTTAACAAAACCATTCACCTTATTAAAAACAGCTCGTTTTGCTGCTTGATGTTGCAACTGATATTTTCTTATTATATTATTTTACTTTGTCTGTATAGTCATGAAAACACTTGCGTGTAGAGAAAGTAGTTTGACCGTTTTCTGCCATTGATTATTCCTAGACATTTCTCCCATAGGCAGCTGAATCGGAAGTTCTAAAACAAAACGCAAAAGCGAGCGCACTTCTGCATCGAGGAATAAGGTCCATAGCCTTCATACCGAATCTTTTTTTTTTTTTTTATCGATATTGAAAATGGTGTACAGTCAATAAATATCGATTTAGATTTTAATCGCCAAGCTCTATATCTAACCCTAAACATAACCGACATTCTAGCCCCAGCCATATAGCAAGTACATGTAAGGAATTTATGGGTTGTGGCTGGAAGGGCATACGCTATGTAAAACATATACTGGAACAGTTGGCGGTTCATTCCGCTGCACCGACCCCTGATAAATAAAGGAATAAGCCGAAGGAAAATGAATGAATGATTGAATGTAATAATTTTACATTAATCAGTAGTTAAATGAATACTCACACAGTAACTATGTCACCTCAAAAATAAAGTATCAAAGTATGTCACCTCAAAAATAAAAATAAAAAACATTTTTGTACCAAAATCATTGCTTTCAGAAGTTTAAACCGATGGCTGCATCTGAAATCACATATTTCCATGCTATATAGTTCACTAAAAACAGTAAGCAAGCAGAGTAGTATGTACATATGTACAGAGTTTGAAAAACAGCATGTGAGAAGTACCCTGGATGACCTACTACTTCCGGCGAGATTCTGAAGTGTGCATTAGATGGAGGCTGTGCTATACCATGATGCACAGCGAGATAATTCATGAATGGAAGTAAAGCGACGCAACTGTAGGTCACGTGAACCTGACAAAATGGAGGATGTAGTACGTCCAAGTTCCATAGAACACACTTTACTAACGGCTGAGTAGTACATTTAAATTCAAACGTAGTACCTACTGAGTAGTAGGCAATTTCGGACACAGCCCATATATAATGGCCAAACTGAAAGATTTAAACAGAAACTGGTAACATAATCATTGTTCCTTGAAGTTATAGATAGCATGTTGATGATAAATATGTTTATGCTTTCGAAATTATGGAAAATGAAAGGAAAGTGAAAGTCTAATAAAGAAATACACACAAATTCCAGCAGATTTCTTCAAAATTATAATGTAAATATGGAAATTATGCTACCAAACATAGCTTTTAATCCATATAACTTCACAGTTTTATTGGGAGAACAAAAGTGTAGCAATGAACAGTATTGAGAGTCTTACCTTTGTTCTTGTTTTTACTTTTGATTTGACTTTTTGCCTCCTTTTTAGTTTCTTCTTGCTCAAAGCTTTCTTCCCCCTGAAAAAAAAAAGAACCGTGTCAGTTATCAATATACACAAATTAACACAAAGCTCAATGTAGATAAAATCATTCAAATGGTTATTAAGTCTGGTTTAAACTGCAGCTTTTGGTGGCCAAGAACTGTCTGCTTGTTTTGACATGCTGTTCAGAGATTGAGTCGCAATAAAAACAAGAAGAAAACCTGTACTGCAGTATTGGTTTAAAAAGTGTCCAATGTGTCAGTACTTTACCTCATAAACAAAACTTATTTTTTAATCTGGAAGACTGTAAAGTTTGATATCCTGAGAGTGTGTAGATATCCTTTACCCTGAAACTGCCAGTTAACAAATAAAAGTTGGCAATTTAGTGTCCAAAATAAATAAGACACTGAGAGAATGGACTGCTTTATTAGTGTTTTTAGGGCCGAGCGATACACTGAATGTTAGCATTGTAACTGAAATTCTTTGCTGACAATAAAAGGAAAATATTTCATCACATATATAGAGTACAAAGTTTAGCTTTATGTTTGTATACACACATTTTTCATTTTTATATTCAGTTTCATTTTATCTTTAGTTTAATTTTAGGTTTGACTAATTTTCATGCAGATTTTTCATTAATTACCTGCTACCACACCGCTACTATGCATTGTTACATTAGCATTCATTTAATGTTTATCTATTTAGTTCTTTTCATTCACCTTTCCTATTAATACACATTTCTGCCTATTTTCATTCTACTTAAATTAATTCATCTGGATAACGAACATCTTTAATTGCAACACTTAATATTTTAAAATGCATTATTTTACTTGAGCTTTATTTATATCAACAAATCTGAGAATGATTTACGCTGTATTTGGGCTTCAGGATATTGGAAAAATCTGATATTGCAATATTTTATTTTTCTGCGATAAATGTTGTGATATGAATACAGTTTCACAAGATTTGATAGCTTTCTAGGGAGTCTAACAGTATTAAAGTACAGAAATTGCATTATCACAATGTAAGATATACTTTTCTTACTTTGCTTTGTCTCGTTCTAGATCAAGTAAAAATTTGTTTTTACCTCCAGAAAAAATGTCAAAATTGAGTTTTTCCTTAAAACAAGCAAAAATATCTGCCAATGGAGTAAAATAACCTTGTTTTTGCGTTGAAATGTGGATATTTAGTCTAGAAAAGTCAAAAATGTACGTTTTATGCATAAATTCTAAATAGTTAAATACAATTAATCTTTTTTATACCTCCAAACATCATAAATTTTTGTCCACAAATATTTTAAACTGTCTTGAAATGCTAAGCCATAGGCCTTAACATGTCACTATTATGTTTAAACAGTTTAGCAGTGACTCCATAAATCTATAAATCTATAAATCATGTGTTATGGTTTTCATATAATTATAAATGCTTTCTTATTTTATTCAATTTCTACTCCAATTATTTCATCTGGACAACAAACAACATTTTCAGATTCAAATGTAATTGAAACATTTAATAATTTAAAACGTATCATTTTACTTCAACTTTATTTATATTAACAAATGTATTTGACAGTTGCTGTTTAAGCTGAGAATGATATACTCTGTATTTGGGCTTCACGATATTGGAAAAATCTGATATTTATATTTTATTTTTCTCAGATAAATATTGCGATATGAATACAGTTTCACAATATTAAAATCGCTGTATTTAAAAGTCTTTTTGCATATTTTGCATAATCACAACATAAGATATACTTTTCTTACTTTGCTTTGTCTCGTTCTAGATCAAGTTAAAATATTTAGTTTTTACCTTAAGAAATGTCTAAATTAATATAGTTTTTCATTAAAACAAGCAAAATTATCTGCCAATGGAGTAAAATAATCTTGTTTTTGTGTTGAAATGTGGATATTTAGACTAGAAGTCAAAAATGTACGTTTTTGCATAAATTCTGTATAAAAAATTAAATACAATTAATCTTTGTTACACCTTCAAACATCTTAAATTTGTCCACAAATATTTTAAACTGTCTTGAAATGCTGAGCCACAGGCCTTAAAATGTCACTCTATTATGGTTAAACTTAGCAGTGACTCTAGAAATCACATGGCTCCAGGTCAGCTATAATTCTATAATTCATATCTTGCAATGTGACAATTGCGGATGCGCACAATGCGATATCGATGATGAAACTAGGGCTGTGCAATCAATCGAAAATTCAGTTTTGGCTTCTAACGATTATGAAAAAACATTAATCGAGATAAACGATTATTGCATTATATACCGCCCCTTTCCAGTTGTACACATTTGTTGCTCTGCAGAGCTCAGTTTGACATGAAAATGACAAAGCATGTACTGTAATGTAACGTTTGCAGCACGGGATGCACATCATTCATTGATGTACAATCAAATCATTCATGTTTTTAAAACCGCATGCTGTTGTGTGTGTATGCTCGCTCAGACTCAGAGATGAGCAGAGCACACACATCTAAAGTCATCTTAATGCGAGCGCTTTAATGGTCAAATAGGTGTCAAAACGCGGTGTTTTGTGATTATTCATATTAACCCTCATTTATGTAATAAACAAATGAGTTGAGAATGAAAAGAAAAGTGAAAGTGAAACCATAAATCAGAACAGTACTGCTCTTAAAGTGACAGCGCGCAATATTCCTGCTGACAACTAGTTTTATCATTAACAAACAACAAAAGGAGAAAATCACTCACTGCTCTTGACTGAAGGTTTTTTGTAGCTATAATTAAAGTTTTTTTCTTACAGTAAAGATGCTTAAAACACAGTTTGTTTTATATTTTTATTCTATTGTATTTATTTCCCTTTCCTTATTTACAGGGAGGAAAATAACTATATATACAGTTGAAGATAATTAGCCCTCCTGAATTATTAGCGACCCTTTACCCCCCAATTTTGGTTTAATGGAAAGAAGTTTTTTTAAGCACATTTCTAAACATACTAGATTTAATAACTCAATTCTAATAACTGATTTCTTTTATCTTTGGTGTGATGACAGCATATCAAAAATAAAATATTTTACTAGATACTTTTCAAAATACAAGCATTCAGATTACAGTGTAATTCAAAGGCTTAATTATGGTAATTAGGCAAGTCATTGTATAACAGTAGTTTCTTTGGCAGACAATCAAAAATATATATAGCTTAAGGGGGCAAATAATATTGACCATAAAATAGGTTTCAAAATATTTAAACCTGCTTTTATTCTGGCCAAAACAAAACAAATCAGACTCTCAAGAAAAAATATTATAGGAAATACTGTGGAAATTCCCTGCTTTGTTAAACATCATTTGGGAAATATTTATAAAAAATAAAAAAAATTCACAGGAGGGCGAATAATTTTGACTTTAACTGTAATCGTTTTGAATAATCGTGATTACAATTATGACCAAAATAATCGTGATTATGATTTTTCTCATAATCGAGCAGCCCTAGCTGAAACTAAATATTGTGCAGCCCTACTCTGTATATTTCACAGTAATAAACTTAGAATGTCATACATCACATATCTTAATAGGTAAACAGAACATGTATTCATCATTCTAAGTTGTGGTTTCAACATGCATTTTTAATAAGCATGTATTTTAACAGTAAAGTGCTCAAACAGCAAATGTTAAATGTTAATAAAGCAAATGTTGGTCTTCCTACATCTATTTAAATATGCCTAAACACTGTAAAATGACACTGTTTGTGAAACATGAGCATTTGTAAATAACCCAAACCCTACAGTGCAAACCCAATACAAGGAAAACGCTTATGAAACAGCAGGCGATCCTAGTTTAATTTTCAGCAGGAGAGCTGTGCGAAGCTGCTATTATATTAGAACCTTTTGTGGGAACCGTGTTGAAGTGCTAGTGCTTGTGTAGAGCAGTAAACAAAAGAACAACAGTAGCTGATTATATGCAGCGAAAAGTGAAAGCACAGAGGCTGCTTGTGATGAAGGGCCTGAAGGTTGGGAGGGGCGTTCAATGGTTCAGAGCACTTTGCATGCTATCAACACTGGTGATATCATAAGTGGATGGCATCGGTGTTCACTATGAAAGCCTTCAATACATGTTGAATTTTTGTATTACATGTTTTAGAACTGTATTTAAGAAATCCAAATCTACAGCTTAATTTCATAAGGAGCTGAATATAACTGAGCAGGAATGTTTTGGTCAAATACATAAATCCTGATAATTACCATGCATAAAGAAGCAAGTAAGGATACAGTAATTAGAATGTTTTTGCAACATATAATACGAGAAAAAAAATTCAAATATCAGAATATTTTAACTAAACTTCGGTCATGAAATCCTTTTTGTTTTGAAACAAAAAACTTTAATTGTTTTGGTGATTTGATTGACATTAAAACAACTTTACAACTCTAAATCTTACTAATGAGTTAGCTCTATTTATTGAATCTGATAAACATGCAGTTATTTAAGAAAGAAATTCTCCAATTCCTAAATTTAGCTGAATAAAACGCAAAATAGACTTTTTAAAAACAATTTATTCTTTCTGCAAATGTAACTGAAAACGACTATTAAAGACTCTGTCAAAGAACATGAAAATAAACTTTGATGATTTGTACAGTGAGATCACTAACAACAAATTGACCTGAGGTAAATCACGTCAAGTGTGTGTTTCTCTCTACAGCAGGGTGACGTCAGGCAAAACAGAACCCAGCCCTTCGCATTAATGAGACAGCTCTGAATATGCCGTACTACATACATATGTGATATCGTTGAATTAGTAACATTAAAAATAAAAAATAAAAAAAAACATGTAACGTGAGCTGGTGATTAATATCAATCTGCTAAAACAGCAATTTATTAAAGGGGGCTGACATTTACAATTTGCCAGTAGCATGGCAATATTTAAGCGAGTATTAAAGTTAATATAATTGATATATAAGGATTAAGCCTTCCTTTTTTATAACACATTAAAGCCAGTGAAGCTATAATCACAATTTAATTTAGCCACGTCCTATTAGCACAACTTCGCTTTGAGTCAAAGCAGCTGGTTAACAACTATAGGTATCGATCTGGTTTTGCAAACAGCTTTAAAACGACATTGCTGTCTATGACAGCGCGGCGATGGTGTTTTTAAAGGGTGCACAAATGAAAAGCGACACAAACTGAGCTTTTCCGTTGACCTGGATAAAATGAAACGAATGTTTAAGCTGCGCTAGCTAATGCGATCTCGCTAAGGAAGTTAGCAGCATGCTAACGGCTACTGCTGTTTGGGCTCAAACGAGCTGCTCATGTATAACCCAATGGGTTTTGTTTACAAACACATCCAGCTGCACGCCATCGCACCCTGTTTCTCGTCCAGAACCGAGCCGGTAAATCAGACCCACCTGCCGAGGTTGAGCCCCTGCTCTTTGTCGTTGATCGCGGTGGTGTAAATCCTCCGGTACCGCTCCGCCAGTGCTCGCCCTGAGAGAAGAAGCTGGTAGCGGCTCCGACAATCCGAGCGGGCCCCCACAACTGCACAGGAGCCCATCCCTGATCCGATCGGTGCGAAATCGTTTCCAGCTCCGGGCATGACCCTGACACCCAGCCCCATGGAGTGGGATGAGGAGGACAGAATCCCGCTTCCACCGGCACCCGCTGCCGCAGCAGCACACATCATCGTTTAGGGGAACAACGCATATATTAGATTACACTGTCAATCAACAGAGCTAAAAGTCCCAGTCGCACTCCATAAATCCTCCCCGCAAACCCGCAAAACGTCCGGCGAATTACATCCGAGTATCTCCGATTAAAACGACGTTTACGGTTAGCCGCTGTGCTGCGACTGCGAAATACGCGTCCCTTCCTGCGCTGGATCGACCGAATCAACCGTTATTTCCCCGTTTGCAGGCGATCCAACCACGTTCAACTGGCCGAAGTGTAATAAGTCAAATGCGCGAGCTGCCGTCCGTGCCCTGCGTTTGTTCCTGTTGTTTTTCTTGACCCCGTAAAGACAGCACCCCTAGTAGCGCTGCCATCTTAGCTTCATCATCCTTCCCTGTTCATGTCGCTGACTGTCAAGCATGCTGGGATACATTCCCATCCACAGCACACACCGGCTGCGTTTCAAAGCGCAAGCACTTGGCCTACATAGATACCATTTGGCCGCGCAAACGAAGTTTGTGAACGCGCATACAAGTGTTGTCTTGTTAGGGGACTCGTTAGAATTTGAAACGCGACTGTAATGAAGCAGCCGAGTATAACGCCTTCAGAAGCGGTTTAAACGCTTTATCGTTTGTTTGTTTATTCTCACTGAAGAATTTAAATTTAATGCAGGATTATATAAAAACACTACCAGCACGGTTATTTCATGGTAAATCTTACATACATCAAATATGTATGGTTATTATGCCATGGCAATACTACAGGCTATGAATTTATGAGTATATTGTAATATTTCTCCTGTTTTGTAAGCTCTGGTTATGCGTGAATATTGTATTTAAGCAATGGGCCTATATTACAAAAATGCTCTATTCTGAATTAATCTTATGTTGTTAATAAATTAATTTATTCTATATGCTTTAGCAATGCACTTCTCCCAAAAATGCAATTTATTTAGCGTACCACATGCTAATTGGACAACAAAATGATACGGTTACCAACATTGTTCATGGTTACGGGTTTTGTATAACATTAGACTGATATTATAAAATTAACAATTTGGGTGAACTGTCCGAAAATAAACTAATAGTAATGATATCCCAAAATAACTCATCATTTTAAATAATGTGCTCAAACTGTAAACTTGTTGTAAGAAAGTGTTTCCACAGATTATGTTTCTGCATGTTATCTGGCATAGGCCTACTGTTTCTGGTATAGGATTACCATAAGCTCCCTTAACAGTGACCTTTATTACAATAGATCTAAGGATGTAACCTTGGAGAGCAAAAGTAAACATGCAGAAATTAAAAATATGTATCAACCCAAAATAAAATATAAAAATCTAAATATATTTAATGTAAATTAAATGTTTTTAAAGAATTATAATAAATAAATAATAATATAAAAAAAACTTTATATGAAGATAATACAATATTAGCAAATTAAGTTCTCTAAGTTTTAAGTAGCTACTCTTAATGATAACGTTTCTTAATATTAATTGCATTTCATAAGAATTCTGGATATATGAATTTGTATGTAATATAATTTGTAACAGTACAATACATTCAATTATTCATTCATTCATTCATTCATTCATTTTCTTTTCGGCTTAGTCCCTTTGTTATTTAGGAGTCGCCACAGCGGAATGGACCGCCATGTTCAATTATTATATTAATATTTTTATTAATACATTTTAAATATTAAATATATACAGTTGAATACATTCTTCAAGAACTGTCAGTAAATTTGTCAACAAATAATAAAAGTAATAAAAACACATAAAAGTAAAATATATTCACAAAAGATATTGTTTAAATATTTGTCCGTGCATTAAGCATTTTACTTTAAATAGGTTTAAAGACAGTAGACATAAGGATAAAATTACAGCATTCACTTTGAATCTTTTATTTATACAATCCTAGAATACATTTCAGCTTTTTGTATCTGCATAGATTTCTTCTCAAATGTTACATTTCTCTTAATTTCCAACTGTGTTGGTGAGTATAAGTTTATGGTAAACCCAGCAAACTTACGTTTTTATGTAGTTTTTAGACATAAGTGAAACTTTTGAAACCAAAACATATGAATGAATGAACAAATAAATGAATGAATAAGTAGTATGGATAATGCTCAGCAAATATGAGTAAACCCCCTGCAAATCGCTCATTTAAATTAATATTTTCTATAGGAAGCTGTACATTATTATATTTATGCATATACATTAATTTAGTCAGTTCTGAAGCCAAATCTGGAGCTAATCTAACAAAATAACTTACAATAATGGTTCAAAAATTAGTTGCCCAAATGTATATGTTAGGGAGAAAATTTAAATCAATTCTTTTAAAACAAAAAATAACAAAAATCAAGAGAAACAAAAAATATATACAATTTTGTTGAAATGTAGTAATTTGTAATTTTGTTTTGCAATATTTTGCATGAATTTAAATGTTTTATCTTTCCATTTCTAAAGATGTTCTGTGACAAAAATATTATTTTAATACATATGTCTGTTTAATAAATCTGTTTTGTTCAAATGCACCAATATATATTACTATTGTTCACTGAGAAATGGTTAAAAATATTAATTTTCAAAATGGTTTTTACTTATATATGCTGAGCACTTTATAAATAAATAAATAAATAAATAAATAAATAAATAAATAAATATCTGATGCAGTATTTAGTACAAAATCTACCATTAAATGGTATATTATATTATATTATATTATATTATATTATATTATATTATATTATATTATATTATATTATATTATATTATATTATATTAAACCCAAACTTTGTTTGTAGGTTTTAGTGAAACTTTTGAATCTAAAACATATTAATTAATTCCTTACAGTATGAAGTTTCTTAATGGATAGAATAAAAATAAAATATAAAAATGTATCGGATTTATATTATTATATTTTTTGTACATGTATTACATCATTGTATGTTATATTATTATATTATATTATTTTATTTTTTATTATATTATATTATATTATATTATATTATATTATATTATATTATATTATATTATATTATATTATATTATATTATATTAGCACTATTATGCACCACTGATATTATCTGCTGGTAAGTGAGACAAAAATAAAGACTGTGCATATACTGTATGTACATGAAACGAGAAGAGAGATAGTGAAAAAAATGTAAGGTGACAGAAATTGCTTCAGACAGTACTTCAATGAAAAATGCCATTTTCCCTCCTCCCTTCACTGTCACAGAGACAGACAACGGTTAGGGTGGTGTCAGCAGCAGTGAAGTCATTTATTCTGCAATGAATCTCAATTAGCATGTAAGTGTAATCGATGTGAGACTCCTCGGACACCTTCACTTGGGTAGGGAGTCAATTTCCCCCAAAACAAATCTCGTAAATGGAAAATGGATAGGGGTCTTGACAATATACACAATATGACAAGGGAATGAATGTGCACAAAACCTGCCAAATTAAAGTACCGATTACAATTATTTTAAATACAAACAGATAGATCAATTTTATTTTTAATTGGAAAGTAAGAACGCGGTAAATCAAATAATTAGTATGCAAATATGAGACAAACTGGAAACTATAATCGAAATTACATTTCTTTTAAATGTTTCGCGCCATCTAGTGGTGATTGTCTTTTAATTGCTACAAAGCTGTCAGGTTATACTGCAATAACCCCTTGAACATAAATATTGTAAATTAATAAAATGTAATAAAACAATTTTTTCCAAGAATATTTTAAATATATAAAAACGTATATGCACTAGAATAGTTTTTCATGGAACAGGCCAGCTGCAGACCCGCAGACCCACATTCGTTTCAGTACACACAATCCAGGACACACGATCTAGGCAGGGGTGAACCATATATGGACGGATGTTAATGTTATTAACGTCTTCTCGGACCTCGTCATCAATATAGTGTACACAATAGACAATAGTGTATACTATTTCACAAAAATTGGCGCTACCAATAAAGTATTTAATTAGTAAAGGAATAGTTCACCCAAAAATTACAATTCAGTCATCATGTACTCAACCTTTCTTTCAAACATTTATGAGATATTTGCTCTTTTAAACACATGAGATATTTTGAAGAATGTTGAAAACCTCTAACCATTGACTTACATAGTAGCCTATTTGTTTTGTTTCTACTATGAGGTTCAATGGTTACAGGTTTTCAGCTTTCTTCATTTTTGTGTTCAACTCAAGAAAGAAACTCATAAGTTTGGAACCACTTGAGAGTGAGCAAATAGTAAGTACATTTTAATATTGGGTGAACTATCCCTTTAAGATAGGGCAACATGAGAAAGTCCTTTCCACTTGGAAGCCTAGATACCTACTTGGAGTATTGTGTGTCCTAAAAAGTTTGTAGAGTGTATTTATGCAAATTATTCCCAGAGCAATCGTGTAGTGGTCCTTTTCCCCGATAGAAGGCGCTGTAAGCTTTATCGATCACTTGAAGAAATTCGGACATGGAGAACCGAACCACAGTCTTTTGTTACAGCTGTTTCAAGTTAATCACTCACTAATTGTTCGTGCAAAATAAATCTATTGTATGTACAATGTCTTAATTCCTAAATTTTACTTTAAAATGTAACTTCCTACAATTATATTTATATAAAGCACACTAATTTTTCCTTATTTTTAGACTAATAAGGTTTAACTAGTGGTTATAGGGCTATGGGTCAGTTTTTCAATTTATGGGTAAATACAAAAAACTATAATTATTATTAGAACATTTGATCTGCTGTTTTCCGTAGTGTGATTTATACCGAGTTTAGATCAGTTTGGCATACAAATATTAACATATTTATTATTATAATAGTATATGAAACCAGGTCCGTAACATACCTATTGAAAGGGGTGGTTCTTTTTTTCTCAAAATGTGGAGATTTTTGCAGTTATTCTCCTCAATTTCTATTAAATTATTAGCTTCAAATACATCATTTGTGACATTTTAAATCTTTGCTGCATTAGCTTGTCAGATGGTGATCATAACCACACTTTTTGATGATATAACAAAAATATTTCCTACAGTTTTATCAAAGTGCTTACAATACTATTTTACCACAAAACGTTTATTTAGAAATGTGCATTTAAACTGTAAGCTATTACAGTATTATAAATAATGCTGTGTGATTAGATCTTTTAATTAAAAATTTTGAATCAAGAATAAAAATACTTGTTTTTATGCATCCTGCATCATTAAAAAACAATTAGGAATCTGTTAAAACTTTTTAAAAACCAACTAAATCATATTAAAACTGTAGTCTGTAGGTAAATAACAAACTGTCCAGCTCATTTCAAATTAGTAAATTTGAAGAATTAAAAATTAAATTTGTCTTAAAGCCTCCTTCTATCGATTATTTTCACAATATATGATGGCATACTGTCAAAAATGGGACACATCTGAGCTCATATAGACGCCAAATTCTGGATTTTGTCAGTGAGGGGGTGGGTCTTTCGAACCGCCTGAATACCCCTCCCCCTACCCCCGGCTATGGGCCTGACATATGAAACATCAACATTAAAACAAAAACATTAATTCATTTTCTTTTCGGCTTAGTCCCTTTATTAGTCTGGGGTCGCCACAGCCGAATGATGTGCCAACTTATCCAGCATATGTTTTATGAAGCGGATGCCTTTCCAGTTGCAACCCATCACTGGGAAACATTCATTCACATTCATTCACACACATACACTACAGACAGTTTAGCCTACCCAATTCACCTCATGTCTTTGGACTTGTGGAGGAATCCGGAGCACCCAGAGGAAACCCACACCAACACTGGGAGAACATGCAAACTCCACACAGAAACGCCAGCCTAGGCTCAAACCAGCAACCTTCTTGCTGTGAGGCGAACGTGCTACCCACTGCGCCACCGTGCAGCCCTAAAACAAAAACATATTAAATGTATTGTCTCTGGTTTTCTATTTAGAAAAGGTGACCTTACTTCTGTTTGTTCAGATATGGCTTATAGCACTAATGCCTCTTTACATTCTTCTGAAATTCAGTGAAAGAAACACACACACACACACACACACACAATGCTAAAATGTTACACAATGCAAAATGATTCACTAGTCCACACTGGGTGCATCATAATTCAATTAATTCAGTGCACTTATTGTGTGTACATACATGTTTTTACACATTTCTTAAACGTTTAAAATGTACATCAGTATATATAATGGATGCTAGTAATTGCAATAAATCTGTATTGCTCTTATCATCTTACCTCTAAATCCACTCCTCGAAACTGCAAAAAACCTTACACATTGCCCTAAATACAGTTTTGACATTTAGGATGGCATGGTAGCTCAGTAGTTAGCACTGTCGCCTCACAGCAAGAAGGTCAAGTCCCGGCTGGATTGGCTTTTGTTTCTGTGTGGAGTTCGCATGTTCTCTCTGTGTTGGTGTGGGTTTCCTTTGTGTGTTGCAGTTTCCCCCACAGTCCAAAGACATGCGGGACAGGTGAATTGAATAAGGTAAATTGTCCATAGTGTGAATGTGAGAGTATATGGGTGTCTCCCAGTACTGGGCTGTGGCTGGAATGGCATCCACTGCGTAAAACATATGCTGGATAAACTGGCGGTTCATTCCGGTGTGGCGACCCCAGATTAATAAAGGGACTAAGCCGAAGGAAAATGAATGAATGAATATTTGACATTTTACAAGTACACAGTAAAGACACTAATGTGGGTAAGTTGAGATAATATTTGTGTTTGTGTCTTATGTTAAATCTTATTAGCACAACATTTCCTTAAATAAACACAACTATTGTTTCAGCACTCCTTCAAACCTCGTATTTTCAAATATTAATATTTGCTTAAAAAACAAGGCATGCTTTGTGAAACGGAAGCAGCAGAGTTTTTTGTATTGTTTTCTGCATATTACACACTTCTAAACTATTGAATAAGGGTGTGAAGGACCGGTGTCACACCCGACAGACATACTCTTCATATTTGCTGTCAGACATACTGTACTTAGCTTTACAGAGAGAGAGAGAGAGAGAGAGAGAGAGAGAGAGTTTTACTTGACCCACCCAAAACAAATGGCAAACCAAACAAGCCACATGCTTCAGCAACAACACATCTACTTATTTTGGGACCAATAAAATTTTTTATTATTTAAATTGATAATTTTTAAGACTACCCACAAAGCAAAATTTCTCTGGCCCAGATCTGGCCTACACAATCAGCTTTTGCTTGGCCCACATGCCGCAGTGTATTACGGTACATGATTGGTCCAATTCTGGCTTCCATACAAGGGCCAAACATGAACCATATCTAGGCCAAGTTTTAGGCAAGTTAATAACCTGGGCCTGAACTGGGCCAGATATTTTGGTGCATCACGACTGCAATGACTTTGATAAACCCATTAAGCATTTCACTTTATGGCCATGCTTTTTCTTGAAGCAACCTGATTGGTAGAATTGTTTCTTTCCTCAGAAATGATATAAATGTATTTTAAAAGTGGGTCAAGATAGGCCAAACTTATAAATTTTTTACATCTGGGCCAAATGCTACATTTAATATCTGGCCCAAGTCTTGTGTGCCGCCTGGTGCCACCTCTGCGAAACCTGGGCCATGTTTGGCCCACATGCCAGTGCCAGGCGAATGCCTGTATGCCAGCTTTATGCCAAATCTGGGAAAGAATTCTTTGCTATCTAGGTAAGAATATGCCAGCAAACATGGAATGTTTCCCTAAACTTCTATAGCTCATTTCACACACACTTAAATAAATGATTGTTCAAACTTCTTATTAAAAATGAGCTGAATCAACACAGTTCTTGAGTTTGTTTCGGACAAATGAATTGTTTTATGTTCAGTCCACTTAAATTTGTAAAAACAAATAAGTCAACTTAATCTGTTTATGTTTGGACAACTTAAAGGAATTGTGTGGAACCCAGCATTTTTTACAGTGCAGTAATGCTGGAAATTGCTGTAAAATTCCTGGTTTGACCTTACAGTAAATCTAAAATCAGAGGAATTCCAGCAATTTATTGGTAATGTTTCCAGAGAAATTTTGGAACAAATGTTAACAAATGATCTCTTAACACCATTTTACTAGTAATTTTCCAGCAAAATTCTCATCTTTGGGTCATTTTTGGGAATAATCTTAACTTAGCATCTAACTAAGGTTTCTTAGCAAACACAAATCTTTTTTAGGTTTATTTGACAACCTTATGAGAACCATATGGGGTGCTTTTCCCAAAAGCAATTTTAGCCATTTATGGTCTAACATGGTGCTCCACTGGAAAAAGGTGGCTTGCAAAGGTCCTTACCCCAGGTGGAGGAGTTCAAGTATCTTGGGGTTTTGTTCACTAGTGAGTGTGGGAAGGATGGAACGTGAGATTGACAGGCAGATTGGAGTAGCTGCAGCAGTAATGTGGTTGACGTATCGGTCTGTTGTGGTAAAGAAGGAGCTGAGCTGAAAGGCAAAGCTCTCGATTTACCAGTCAATCTACGTTCCTACACTCTATGGTCATGAGATTTGGGTGACCGAAAGGACACGATCTCGGATACAAGCGGCTGAAATGAGTTTCCTTCCCAGGGTGGCAGAGCACACCTTTATGGATAGGGTGAGGAGCTCTGACACCCAGGAGGAGCTCAGAGTAGAGCCGCTGCTCCTCCACATCGAGAGAAGTCAGCTGAGGTGGCTCGAGCATCTGTTTCGGATGCCTCCTGCATGCCTACCTAGGGAGGTGTTCCAGGCATGTCCCACGGGGAGCAGGCCACTGGGAAGACCCAGGACATGCTGGAGGGACTATGTCTCTCGGCTGGCAAGGGAATACCTCAGGATCCCCTCGGAGGAGCTGGAGAAAGTGTCTGGGGAGAGGAAAGTCTGCGGTTCTTTCCTAAGACTGCTGCCCCTGTGACCCGGCCCCAGAAAAGCGGACAAAAATGAGATGAAATGGTCCAACATAGTTCAAGCATTTAGTGTTTCCCAAATCCATAGTTTATATGATCATTTGCCAACAGCAGGTGGTTTCAAACATTAAAGACATTAACCAAAAATAAAAATGTACTCACTATATATTCACCCTCAAGTGGTTCCAAACCTTTATGAGGTTTTTTCTTCTGTATAACACAAAAGGAGATATTTTGAATAAAGCTGAAAACCTGTAACCATCGACTTACATAATAAGAAAAAACAAATACCATAGAAGTCAATGGTTACAGGTTTCCAGCTTTCTTCAAAATATCTTCTTTTGTGTTCAACAGAAGAAATAAACTCATGATGGTTTGAAACAAGTAAAGAGTGAGTAAATGATGACAGAATTTTCAGTTTTGTACACTGTTAAAAATTTCTGTAAATTACACAGTATTAAACTGTAAAATGAACTTTTTTACATGAAAAGAATGTAAAAAAAAAGGAATGGAAAATTTATTTTACTGTAGGACAGTTATACAGTATGTTGCTGTGTATGAAATATCCTTTTGGCACCATAAAAATACAGTATTTTTTTAAACAATTTGTTTTGGTAAAACAAATGAGCATGAAACATGACCTATAGGAGAATGGAATTTTTTTCTGCCTGGAGGATATACAGTTGAAGTCAGAATTATTAGCCCCCCTTTGAATTTTGTTTTGTATATTTCCCAAATGATGTTTAACATTTTGACAGTATGTCTGATAATATTTTTTTCGTCTGGAGAAAGTCTTATATGTTTTTTTTTTTTTTTTATAAACCATTTTAAGGTCAATATTATTAGCCTGTGGGCAACGCAGTGGCGCAGTAGGTAGTGCTGTCGCCTCACAGCAAGAAAGTTGCTGGTTCGAGTCTCGGCTAGGTCAGTTGGTGTTTCTGTGTGGAGTTTGCATGTTGTCCCTGTGTTAGCGTGGGTTTCCTCTGGGTGCTCCGATTTCCCCCCACAGTCCAAAGACATGCGGTACGGGTAAATTGGGAAGGCTAAGTTGTCCATAGTGTATGTATGTGTGCGAATGAGTGTGTATGGGTTTCCCAGTGATGGGTTGCGGCTGGAAGGGCATCCGCTGCGTAAAACATATGCTGGATGAGTTGCAGGTTCATTCCGCTGTGGCAACTCCATTTTAATAAAGGGACTAAGCCGAAAAGAAAATGAATGAATGAATAATATTAGCCCCTTTAAGCTATATTTTTTGATAGTCTACAGAACAAGCCATCCTTATACAATAACTTGCCTAATTCCCCTAACTTGCCTAGTTAACCTAATTAACCTAGTTAAGCTTTTAAATGTCACTCTAAGCTGTATAGAAGTGTCTTGAAAAATATCTAGTCAAATATTATTTATTGTCAATAATACATACATAAAATTGGGGCAAAAAATAAACAGGGGGGCTAATAATTCAGGGGGGTTAATAATTCTGACTTCCACTGTATATCTGAACTATCCCTTTAACGGGTTTATTTCCTTTGTTTATCTGAAGAATGTTGGAAACCAGCAACCATTTATATCCATAGTAAAAACAAAAAATACCCATTTCCAACATTCTTCAAAATATCTTTTTATGTTCAACAGAAGAAGGAAAAAACACAAACAGGTTTGGAAAAAGCGAAGGATGAATAAACAATTACATAATTTTCATTTAATAGGGGGAATCTCTTAATTGACACTGACTAACTCTCGACAGACACAACAGATTCAGGAAAAACTTTAATAACCCACACTGTAAAAAATGTCCATGATTTTAACAGTAAAATCTGTACAATCTACAGTGGAAACCTGTTAAATGATTAACAGCTCATTTCAGTGCAAAATACGGAAAATAACTAACAGATACAACCTTTGTTTTCGAGAAACTAATCAGAGTGTCTGAAATCTCACCACACACCCTCATTCACTAGTCCCTAAATTAGTCAATTAGTTTAGTCCACTAGACATAGTGAATGACCACAAATAAGTGAATGTTGAACACCTGCAGCTAACAAGCACAATCACTGAAGGAAAGAACAAGAAATAAAACTACAGACACAGCCTCACACCAAACCAACTGAATTAAGACAGAGGATTAAACAACTCCATTAAATAACAGCATTAGCAGCTTCACTGATTACAGTTTGATTCAATTCTCTCATATCTGCAAGAATATTTGATAATTAACAGAGGTTTATATTTTTATTGAAAATGTCTGATTTAACCTCACCATCATGGAGATCAGAGGCTGCATTAGTTCAGCTCTTGAACCTTCACTCTTTGATCTTATTGTTTCTCTGGCTGTTATAACTGTGTTTCTGTCACTCATCAGATATGGCAAGAGAAGCAAAAAAAAAACCTTTATGTTTTATTACAGATTGAGGTCATAAGTCACAATAAAAAATGCAATTTATTATATTTAATATATGTGATGTTGGGACAGTAGTACAGCTTCCAGAAGGGTTAACAAACAATTATTAAGGAATTAATCATTAGAGTTTTATGCAGAAAGCCCATACAGCTTCGGCAACTCATTTAAGACACACAGACATCAAGAATCAGGATATGAACCTCAACCATGGTTGCTAAAAAACAAAACAAAAAGCTGCTTCATTCATTCATGCTGGGTGTCAGCATAGTACAAAAAAACTCCCAGCAAGCATTGCAGCATGAATAAGTTATGCAGCTTTATGCTCTTAACATTTCTTTCTTTGCCTTTATTTAGTTTTTTGGGGTGTGATATTTCAGTAGAGTGTTTTTTATTTTTGTTTGTCACCATTATTGAGATTCAAAAACTAATTGTTGACATCTGTGTGTTTTCAAGTTCTGCCATAGCTCAAATGTTCTCATTATGACTAGTGTGTTTAGACCTGTTAAACTGTCATTGATTCTGACACTTAAGATGATATTCATCAAGGCAAGGGTTGCTTTGATATGATACATAATGGAACCACACTTTAATTTATGTTTATTAAGACTTTTCTTGCCATGCAATTAGTGTGATTAACACAGTTATTTATAGTAACCAATGTATAACTGTTTTCAATCAAAAAAAAGTTGAAGATCCCGACTAAAGCAGGCTCTGTCCTCTATCATGGTGACTTCAAATGAACAACAACAATTTCATTAAGAGCTTTTGTTCATGTGACAGAAATAAGTAAAGCTCCTGATGTTTGTAGAGTTGTTTAATGATCTCTGCTGAGATCTTGAGAAATAAAAGTTTTATTGAGTAATTATTTTTATTTTCGTTAATTATTATTTTTATTTAGAGTTTTATTTTCAGTTGATTTCATCTTTGATTTTGGCTGTAATTTGTGTTATTTGGTCTTGTTTTTCTTTCCTTCAGTGATTCTGCTTGTTAACACTTGTTCATCAATAAGTATTAATCCTCCTTTAATTAGACACTTAATTATCTTTTTAACTTCATCACTGTCTGAGTGTTCAACCCTCTGTAGTGAGGACACTAGTAAGGATTTTGTTGGGTGAAAAATACAGACTGTAGAATATTTTTTGCACAGAAATATTCTGTAGATTGAATTTACGACTGTAAAATGTTAAAAACAGTAGATTACTGGCAACCACAGCTGCCAGTATTTTTTTTGTAAAATCAGGAAAAACAACAGCAAAATACTGTAAAACATTTTTGTATCACCATTATGGAGGACAGTAGCATCTGTGTGCAAGGTCAAGATGAACTAAAAGAATCTGATGTTATGCTGCATCTTCTTTTGTTTAAATGTGACTGTGTAGTTACTAATGCAATGAAAGTCTGTTTGTTAATTAGTCACACATGAACACAATAATGCATTTAATGACTTTTCATAATTTAAAAAAGTTTTTGTTGTGAACTAATGTACAATGGTTCTCAATAACAATGTGCTCAGATATATTACTTAGACATTTAAAATATTGATTTTAATGCCAGTAAATGCCAATTAAAATGTAGTTGCTTTCTGCAAATATAAATAATTAACTCAAAGGTTTGTAAACGGTCATTGCATCAGTTAATAAATAAAATTTCTCATGTTAAAAATACAACATTTTTCTGTAAAAACAATTTTACAAAAAAATTCTGTATTTTTTACAAAAAAGTTCTGGCAACCATAGCTGCCAGTATTTTTCCGTAAATTATACAGATTTTTTTTTACAGTGCAGGGGAATTAACTAAGACCGGGGACTGGGACATATGAAATGTTTACGCGTAAACAAGACAGACCACAAGCTGAGTTTATTTATATACACTATATGAGGGACCAAAACAGTAACAGCAGAATAGAACAATTCATGATAATTTCTTTTTTTTCTTTTTTATTTGCACATTTTAATCCAATATTAATAATTTTTATTCTTTGTTGTTTTTATTTCTTATACTTGTTTCTTTTAGTATTGTTTATGAGAAGCACTTTGTATTACCATTGTGTATAAAATGTGCCATATGGATAAAATTGCCTTGCGTTGCCTTACTCTTTTCGAGAAGTGCCATGGGATTTTTAATGACCACAGAGAGTCAGGACCTCAGTTTTAATGTCTCATCTGAAAGACAGATAAAATGGATGAGGGTAATTACTAATTACTCTCCCTCATGGTGTCTCAATCCCCTGAGATTTTCGTTTATCTTCAGAATACAAATTACGATATTTTAGGTGAAATTTGAGAGCTCTCTCATGTGCACACAAAGGTATTGTCATAGCTTGATAATATTCCGATTACTGGAGGATTAATTCACTCATTTTCCTTCAGTTTAGGACCAATCGGAATGAACCGCCAATTTATCCAGCATATGTTTTACACAGCGGATGCCCTTCCAGCAGCAACCGAGAACTAGGAAACATCTGTGCACACTCATTCACACACATAAACTACAAATAAGTCTTATTTGTTTTTTTCCAACTACAATAAAAGCAGTTTTAAATTTTTTAAAACCTTTTTTAAGGTCAAAATTATTAGCCCCTTTAAGCTAAATACTTTTTTGATAGTCAGTCTACAGAACAAACCATCATTATACAATAACTTACTTAATTACCCTAACCTGCCTAGTTAACCTAATTAACCTAGTTAAGCCTTTAAATGTCACTTTAAGCTGAATACTAGTGTCTTAAAAATATCTAGTCAAATATTATGTACTGTCATCATGCCAAAGATAAAATAAATCAGTTATTAGAAATGAGTTATTAAAACGATTATGTTTAGAAATGTGTTGAAAAAAAAATGTTCTCTTCGTTAAACAGAAATTGGGGGAAAAATAAACAGGGGGGCTAATAATTCAGGGGGGGCTAATAATTCTGACTTCAACTGTATATTTCCTCAGTACTTAAAGTTTTTTTATTCTACATAGCACAGCATGTTTATTTATTTATCTATTGGATAAACACATTTGGATTTATTTGCAGTATTATCCATTATTATACAGGGTGATTCAAAAAGAACACCACAACTTTGAAAATCTGTATTTAATCAAAGAAACATGATGGAACCTTGGGTAATTAATCAGTGTGAAAAGTACTTAACAATGTTTTTTTTTTTTTGGTAGAAAACAAGTTTGTAGATGGTCAATATGACCTCCTCTAGACACTCTAGATGCATGTATTTAATTAGCAATAAAATATTTTTTTCTATTCTATTTAAAAATATTCTCTATTAAAAAACATTTTTTTTATTTAAAAAGTTCCCAACATTCAAAAGTTCCCACTCAAAATGCAAAAATAATTTTGTTAGTTTAATTGGTGTCCAACAGTGTGTAGCTTATTTGTAAGACCCTGTAACAACTAACTCCACTGTGTCATGTTCTCCCCAAAGTTGGCTAGCAGTTACTGTGTGTTTTTTATTTATTTTAAAATGGTTCCATTTTTTAGCCTAGAAGACGGTAATCACAACAGTATAAGATTTTACGTACATACTTTCACAGATTTTTATTAATTTTTTTAAAGTAAAAAAAAAATCGAGTAAAATAAAAATACTGTTATGCTGCAAAAATGGTTTCTCCTGTGTTTTTCATCTAAATTTCGCTGAATTTTTTAAATAATTGGCAGGAAGACATCTGCCGATATTGTGGTGAAAACCTCAGAAGCATGCAGTGGTGAACCCTGAGCAAATACCTTACTGTAAAAAAAATCTGTTATTTTACTTTTTTTTCCGGAATGTCGGAGAAAAACGTAAAATAACAGTCATTACATTACAGAAATTTACAGTTAAATTACATACATTTCCTTAAATTTACATTTCCGGTAAATTTCAGTTTAAAGTCTGTTAATTTACGGTAAATTTCTGTAATTTAAAGTCTGTTATTTTACAGTAAATTTCTGTAGTTTAACAACCATTATTTAAAGTTTTTTTTTTTTCGGTAGGTGGGGTGCCGAAAAAAAAAAAAAAGTAAATTAAAGGCCACAGAAATTTACTCTAAAATAACGTCCGCTAGATCAGTGTATCCCAACCCTGTTCCTGGAGGCACACCAACAGTTCATGTTTTGGATGTCTCCCTCATCTGACCCATTAACTTCAGGTGTTGGAGTCTCTTCTGATGTTCTGATGAGTTGTTTCAGGTGTGTTTGATTAGGGAGAGAATGAAAATGTGTACTGTTGGCGTGCCTTCAGGAACAGGGTTGGGAAACACTGCGCTAGATCACAGAAATGTACCATAAATTATGCATGTTAAATTACAGAAAGGTCCTTAAATTTAATTTCCGGTAAATTTCTGTAATTTAAGGTCTGTTAATTTACAGTAAATTTATGTAATTTAACATCTGTTATTTTACGGTAAATTTCTGTAATTTCATGGCCGTTGTTTTACGTTTTATTTCCGGCACCCCAGCTGCTGAAAAAAAAAAAACAGATTTTTCTTTTACAGTTTTACCCTGCATTACTTTGTGCCCTGCACTCCTTAATTGTTTTTTTTTTTTTTTTTTAATTTAGGTGAATTGAACAAAAAACAATTCAAGAACTGTGTTGATTCAACTAATTTATAATAAGTATTTTTGAACAAGCAGCAAAAATAAAATTGAGTTTAAAAACCACTTTTTCTAAGTGTTCTTTGAGATAATCTGTATCGTTTAACGTTTTAAAGAATTAATAAGTGAGTAAAAAGAACATTTTAATAATTTAAACAAGATTTGTCCTCTATTAGGAATGCATGCAAACAATCTATATCATGGGTGTTCAAACTGGAGGGCCGTTGTCCTGCGAAATTTACTTCCAACCTTAATTAGATACACATGGGCTAGCTAATCAAGCTCTCACTAGGCTTTCTAGAAACATCCTCGTAGGTGTGTTGAGGCAAGTTGGAGCTAAAATCTGCAGGACACCGGTCCCCCAGGACCGAGTTTGGACACCCCTTTTCTTTATATTAAAGGACGTCGACAGTTTCAAAAGCTGAAACAAAAATTACTCAAGTATATCCACAATTTTTTGCCCAATTGCCTCAACATATAGACTTGTGTGAATGAATTTGAATGTGAGTGAATAACTGTCAAAACATTATAACCAGTAACTTTTAAACCTTGAGAATGACAGCTGAACAGTTTTTCTTTCGTCTTATCTCGATCCGTATCTGCCCAAGGGTTGTTTTGGCTGCGTTCAAATAGTTTCCTATGTCAAACAATCGTCTGCTGTTCTCCAAATGACATTCATTAGTTACCGCCTTTTCATCATTCCCAGCTAAAGGAAAAGACCTCGTAAAAACACGCCTCTACAGTAAACCACACTGCTGACAGTTCAGGTTCAGTTGCTCTAGTGTGTGTCATACGAATTCAAGCCACACCTTTCAACACACTCTTTTTTTTTCCCTGCCCAGGTCAAAAATGTAAGACGGGAAGAGCAGTAAACTGTTTGTTATTCTCATCCAACTTCTATCACATCCTGCGCACACCTGAAATACCAAGGTAGGACTGTTCTTTATGTCATATCTATGCTTTATATGTGCCTCTGAATTCTCCTCAGCCTTTTTCATGGTTAAAATTTGATCTTTTTTAATATATAATCAAAGGGATTTTGGGTTAACAGCATGCGATTATGTCTAAAAATGTTTTTGTTTCTTTAAAATTTATTATACTGATTTGTATCTCTTGTATGAAATTCAGATATTTTGAGTATTTGATTGTCAAGGTGAGACTGAAGGACACAACATTGCATTTGACAAAATTTTAGATAAAACTTTGACAGTGAGTTTCTTCTCGTATGAAAAGACAAATCTTCATCGCCAGTATTAGTACAGGTTCCTGACTGATGTTTTTAACGGATTTGATAGTTATTTAAGGAGACATAATTGTAGCAACAGTGTTTATAAATAGTCTGTTGAGTTTTTAAATGAAGATTTTATAAATGAATGTAAAACATATAATTGTGATATGTACATTAGTTATCAGATTTCTCTGGGTTAATAATTTATAGTTATGTGTTTGAGTTAAAAATAAATTTTATTTAATTTTCTAAACTGTTGATATGTTTTCCAAAAAAAAAAAGGTTTCTATTTTTAGAATTTTTTAGGCGTAAAATAATAAAAATGTTTACATGCTTTCAGACAAATTTATATTTATTTTTGGAAATATTTGCAGACATTTAGTCAAAATATTAACGTTTTAACTCAAAGAGTTAAGAAATCAATATTTTGTGGAATAAGCCTGCATTTTCAATCACAACAATTAAAAACATTTTCTATTTTTGAAAAACTAATTGCTCTAAATATTTTATTTGAAATTTGGAAGAACATTTATCATACATTTTTACTATGATGTGAGTTACAAATACACTTACTAAATTGTCATTCAGTGTAACATTGCACCAGAAACACTTGGTATTTGATCATGCATATTTGAACAAGGCTGCACAGTGGCACAGTGGGTAACACGATTGCCTCACAGCAAGAAGGTTGCTGGTTTGAGCCTCGGCTGGGTCAATAGCCGTTTCTGTGTGGAGTTTGCATGTTCTCCCCGTGTTCGTGTGGGTTTCCTCTGGGTGCTCCAGTTTCCCCCACAAGTCCAAAGATGCGCTATAGGTGAATTGGGTAAGCTAAATTGTCCGTAGTGTATGTGTGTGACTGAAAGTGTATGGGTGTTTCCCAGTGATGGGTTGCGGCTGGAAGGGCATCCGCTGTGTAAAACATATGCTGGATAAGTTGGCGGTTCATTCCGCTGTGGCAACCCCTGATTAATAAAGGGATTAAGCCGAAAAGAAGATGAATGAATGAATCAATATTTGAACAATAATAATTTGATGACATATATGGTTGTTGCTAGATCGGATACGTTTGCGGCTAGAAGTTGACGAGAATTATTTATATTATTTATAAAATTTCTCATTTATTGTATTTTTTTAACATCTACCCCCACCTCAACCCAAAACCCAACTGTCACAGCAATGTAAAAACAGTTGTATCAAGTATTATTCATGCTATCTATTAAATTACCCAATAAATTGTGATTTATTAACACCTACCCCCAACCCTAAACCCAACTGTCGCAGTACTGTTAAAATATTAATTATTGTTATGTTACAAAAATAACGCAATACTGATGTGCATATCTGTAGCTGTATCCTATCTAGACTTTACTCAAAGTGCAGCTCCAAAATAGTGTTAACATTTTTTTTTTTTTTTGTAATTTACACCGGATTTAACTGTAATATCAATTTTATTTATAAATGTTTACATTTTAGAAAAAATCTTCTTGGAGCCATTCAAAATGCATCTTTTATTTGCTGTAAATGGAATTACAGTAAAAAAAGATGAGCATGAAACCTGACCAATCATAGAAAATACAGTAATTTACAATTTGGACTATTTTACAGTAAATAGATAAATGGACAATGAATTACAAGTTGATTTCTTAATTGTATGAAAATATATCGCAATAAAGAAATCTAAAAAACACTTCAATACATTACTGTATAGTTATTTTTCAATTTTCATATTTACAAAATACTGTGTATTTACAAAAAATATTAATACAATGTTTTTACTGCAAGTTTGATTTACAGTAAAATGTCTGCCTGTAAGTTACTGTAAATTCTACAGGCCATTATTACCAGTATACATATTAATTCTAATAAAAAATTTTCATGAATACAAAAGTCTTTTTTATCATCAAGTTTTTAATCATTTTAAATATACTCACTTTTTCATATATATATATATATATATATATATATATATATATATATATATATATATATATATATATATATATATATATATATATATATATATATATATAAATATATATATTGATAAGTAGGTCAGAATAAGAATGTTTAAAGGAACATAAAAGAACATTACGCTGAATGAATATGGAAGATTATTTTGCCCAATATTTATTTATTTTCACAAACTTTCACAATTTGAAACACCAGAAACAGACTTTACATATATCACATGAGTTTAACATTAACATGTGGAACACTTGTGAAACACGTGTATAGTGCTGTGTTTTTTTCTGTAATGGTTCACTTACATTCAACATGCTTTCTGCGTATATGAAATCGTTTGTATTTTTAATGCAGACACTCTAAAATAGGATGTCTGATCTTCAGCCACTAAAAAATGAAAAACACCGAATGAGAGTTTATATCATTAAACATAATTACAGTTACAAACTTTCCCACATAAAATCCAGTGAAACCTGTCAGCTGATGTTAGTGCATGTAATGTCCATTGTATGTGAAACTTCTTTCCAAGCATGAGTATGTTGCCATGGTTACAGGTTGTTGGCAGGTGTTTGAACAGGGTGTGTCTTTACAGGCATCAGGACAGACTAGTTTTGGGTGTAACCAGGAAAGTTAAAGGGCAGTGCAACATCAAACACCTCCGTGGGATAGACAAATGTATTATTAGAATGGAATGTATCAACCGTGATTTGTAAAATCATAGTGTTTTAGCTATTGGCACCTTGTGGATAGTATAGTATGACACACTAAACATAATAATGTGCATTTTATTTTACAGTGTAAACCATGTCTTTCACTGGAAAATCATCCAGCCAATCAGGTGAGAAAATTCCAAATTACATTGTTCTCAAAATAAAATATAAAGTTGAAGCCAAAAGTGTACATATACCTTACAGAATCTACAACATGTTTATTATTATTATTATTATTATTATTATTATTATTATTATTATTATTATTATTATTATTATTATTATTATTATTATATTATAGATATTTTTTATATAATAATGAACTGAATATGATCATTTAAAGAAGAGACATTTAGTCTACAACACAAAATTATTTCAGATGCTCACTGATACTCACTCCAGAAGGTAAAAAGATGCATTTAGAGCTTGGTGTGTGAAAACTTTGTGAATTTGAAGATCTGGGTAAATTTTGTCTTCTGGAAAACATGTATGTATCTATTGTAGCTTCTGAAAGGCAGTACTAAATAAAAAACAAGTATATACATAAAATATAAATACAAAATATCTACATTTTAATATCAGATAAATAAACATCTTATACGGGTCAGTAATACATCTCAATTGATCCCTCTTTAGTTTTTTGTTTTTCACTCAAAAACTTATTTTTGCTGCTTGATAAAACTAAAATGAGCTGAAACAACACAATCTTTGAGATTTTTTTGGGGGACAACTTAATTGTTTTATGTTCAATCCAGTTTGTTAAAACAATTAAATTAACTTAATTTAAGTTAAGCTAAATGATACAGCAAAAATGCAAAAGTTTCACAAATATTTTTATAGGAAATACCGGATGAGCCCCCAAATTCATGTTACAAGTCGAAGTCAAAATTTATGCACAATGTAACCTAAATAAGGTTCACAGAGTCTAGTTGTGCCATGAATGATGATACTTTAATACAAATAAGAATAAATTCAGCCAAAGACATGACAATTACCCCCCTTCCAAAAACAAAAAAACAACAAAAAAGAAAGCCTCACACTTCCAATCTTGGATGTTAAAAGGTTCTTGCATGTTCCCAAGAAAAGAGGTGAGTCTATCATACAACCAAAAAAAAAAATACTAAACCTAAACTATAAAAGTGTTGCATTTTTTTAACTAACTAAACAAAAACTAATGTAAGGTTTGGTGTTTCAAACATCTAGGGAGAATCAAAGGCGAGAGAGTGTGGCATCTTGCTATAGGGGTGGTATTTATTCAAGATGGCTAACCCTAAACAACACAAGCTATATAACACATGAAAAATGCTTAATGGAAACGACAAGATGTGCATACATTTTGAAAAAGCACATAAAAAAAACTGAGTAGGATAAACTTGATATCTTTTGTAGTTTCTGAAAGGCAATACTAAAACAAACTAAACTTATAAATAAATCATGAATATGAAATATATACATTTTACTATAAAATAAATAAGCATCTTATTCGAGTCAGTAAATCTTAAATGATCCCTCTTAAGTTTTTTGTTTTTCACTCAGAAAATTATTTAGCTGCTTGTCCAAACTAAAATGAGCTGAAAAAAACACAATCCTTGAGTTTTTTTGGGACAACTTATTTGTTTTATGCCCAATCCACTTAAATTTGTTAAAACAATTAAGTTAACTTAACTAATTTGTGTTGGGACAGCATGAAGGAATTGTGTGGAACCCAGCCTTTTTTTTACAGTGTTGTTTAGTTTTTATCTTCAAAACAAAAAGCTAAATGATACAGCAAAAATTCTAAAGTTTTACAAATCATTATGTAGAAAATCCCGCACGAGCCCCAAAATTCATGTTATGAGTCAAAGTCAAAATTTATGGACAATATAATATAAGGTTCACAGAGGCTAGTTGTGCCACGAATAATAACATTTTAAGAATGAATTCATCAAAAGACATGACGATTGTAACATCTTGCTATAGGGGTGGTATTTATACAAAATGGCTAACCCTAAACAACACAAGCTATGGAATGGCATATCACATTTTGGAATATCACATGAAAAATGCTTTATCGAAACGACAAGATGTGCATTTTTGAATATGCACATAAAAAAACTGAGTAGGATAAACTTGATATATCCGCTGAGAAAAATTGTGCATAACCTACAATGAAGACACATTTACTTAATAAATTCCAGCATGTGCATTAAAAAAATAGGCGTGATGGGACGACATTTATGAACAAACCAGTGGACGACCACATTGTAATACATCTGAAATTTTGTTTTGGTCATTCTAAAATTTCAAACCAAAGTTCATCATCAAAGTGGTTCAGTATTATTACCTTTGAGCAACATCTGCGCTCCCAAAGAGTGGTCTCAGGCCTCCAAAAGCTGAAGCACTTTCATTGCAAAAGACCTACAAAAAGGCCCACAGTTGCTTTTCCTGCCATTGCAAATTCCATTTTACTTTTTAATATTTGGCACCAGGGAGTGAGGATTTTATTCTCTTACACTCATTGGATGGAAACTGCGCTTTATTTAAAAAAAATAAATGTGAAATTTCATTACTGTGTATTTAATTTGGATGGAAACATAGTTACAGACACATCCAAAGCCCATTTTCCAACTACAAGAATAAAACAACAACAAAAATTAGACACTTAAACAGTAAAATAATTAATATTTTGTAGATTTTGAAAGGTGTATGCTAACTTTAGCCTTCAACTGTCAGTACATCCATAATCAAGTCATTAATATTTTTGATCAAAACAGGCACAACTTCAAGCACAGGATCCATTAATCCAGTGAGTGAAAGCAAAAGGACAACATCCCTGCTAAAGGACAATAGCTGGATCAAGGCAAATGTGAATGAAGACCAAAAAGCTGAGTAAGTTTACAGCAAATTCATCTTCAAGACAGATACAACTTGTTTAACATCTTACCTCTGTAATAAATGTATAAATATACTGCAGATGACTTCTCTGGCAGACTAAACAGCTGACAAACAGAACTTGTGTTTCATATTTTTCAACAGACAAGAGACAAACTACGGCAAAACTGTTTTGAGCCGTTACAAGTCCAATGAAAACCTCACCAGGTAGTAACTCTCATTTAAATGCCATTGTGTGTTGAACTCACGCTGCCATTTAAAACTGAATATGACATTATGATCTTCTTTTTTATCAAAGCCCTCAAGATAAAACTAGCAAAACGGAGACTAAAACCACCACTGTCACCACTTCACCTGGCTCTTCTGTTCAAGCTCTCAGTAAAAAGTAACACACTCATCACTTTCACACTTTAAAGATATTAAGTTATGTCATATAAATATCTTTAGCTTAATAATAACAACATGCAAGGAAATGTAAACACTCTGGTTTACAAATTAGATTCAAATTACACATTATATAACTTCTCTCTAGAAGCTTTTTTCTCATAAGAAAACTTTTGAACGACATAAGCTGCAATTACAAGATATACAAAGTTGAAATTATGATATTGAAGGATATAACCGTAATATTAAAAGTCAAGCTATGATGTCAAATTACTAGTTAAAAAAACACACAATTATTAAACAAAATGTCAGAATACATATACGTTATTATTATGACGATAGAAATCATAACAAAAACTGGAAATAAAAAGAATTCAGCATAAACTGAAATACAAAGTCATTTAAAGCCTAAATTATCACAGATCATATGGCATAAATTCTAAATAATTAGTTCAGATCAAGATACATAGGGTGTGATTTGTGGAAAAAATATATTTTTTTTATTATTATACAGATCACAAAGCACCCTGCAGCTATTTCGCAGTAATTTAGATTTTTTTGTATGAATTGTTTAACTATTTTTTTAACACTGTGTTTTTATAATTAGGCTATTTAAATGGAGCCATACACTACCTGATAAAATCTCGTCGCCTATTCAAGTTTTAGGAACAACAAAGAATAACTTGCCTTCTAGTTGATTATCTAGATTACGATTATGTGACCAAAATAAAATATGATCAAGCCTTGATTTTTAATTATTTAATTAGGACAGTAAGGTCTGACTTTGCTTAGGCAAAGTCTTGACACTTAACAGAAATAATGTACATTTTAGAATATAAAGTCATGGTGCAGTGGAAAACTAATTAATATTGTGTATGACTGTCATGAGCTTGGAGGACTGCATCCATACATCTCTGCAATGACTCAAATATCTTATTAATAAAGTCATCTGGAATGGCAAAGAAAGCGTTGCTCAATAATGTTTATGCCTGGTGACTGGGCTGGTCAATTCTGGAGCATCTTGACCTTCCTTGCTTTCAGGAACTTTGATGTGGAGCCTGAAGTATGAGAAGGAGGGGTATATCCTGCACCCTCTCCTGTGGTTTGTAATGTAATGTGCAGCACAAATGTTTTGGTACCTCAGGCTGTTGATGTTGCCATCCACTCTGCAGATCTCTCGCACGCCCCCAAACTGAATGTAACTCCAAACCAAGATTTTTCCTTCACCAAACTTGACTGATTTCTTTGAGAATCTTGGGTCCATGCGGATTGCAATAGGTCTTCTGCAGTATTTGTGGTTATTGGGATGCAGTTCAACAGATGATTCATTGGAAAAATCTACCTTCTGCCACTTTTCCAAATTATCAACTTGAATTCAAGTTATTATTTGTTGCCCGTATCGATGACAAGACTTTTGTCAGGTAGTGGTTTAATTATATTGCACAAGGCACCATGAAGATAAAAAAATAAAAAGGCTATGCCTATTTTGAACTCTGCATTCTCAAAATTATTACTCAAATTAAGCTATTAACTGTATGGCACAAGATGCTATGAACATCATCCTAAGAAAGACTAAGAAAACTGTCTTCTTTGATGATGCACTTCTGTATTTTTTTCTGTTTTTCGATGAAAGGATCATCTGTGGCATGTCGCACCTCTTTCAACCACATCTCTGCAAATCTTTGCACAGGGAATGAGGCAACCTCTAAGCCCTTTACTAAAATGAACAGCAGGCTGTTCAGCATTGAGACATTTGCTCTGTTTACCATTAGTTAGAATATGGTTCATTGCACTGAATCCCCTTTCACAACCGGCTGTTAAAATCAGAAGCGTGGAGACAATAATGAGCACTTTACGCAGATTATGTGAATTTGATCATGCACTGAATTCCGCAGATTTTTAGCCCATCATTGATCCTGTTTTTTTACTTGTGTAAATGTGAGTAAATTTATATTTATTCAGTTTTTTATTAATTTCAGTAATATTACTGACTAATATGAAAATATTCATATGGTTTATTTACAATACAGTTTGTAAAATAATATTTTCTGTCTTGTGGTAGATAAATTGTATGAGAGACTTGCTTTTTTACCAAATAAAATGGATCTAATTGGATTTGCATTTTAAACATTAAATAAAAGTTAAAAAGGTATTACTTTTAATTTGATATATTAAGTTTTTAGTTATGATACTCCCAAAATCATTCCGCATAAATCTTTTAACAAAATTCTGTGCAGAAATAGCAAAAAATGTCCGCAGATTCCGTCTGGCCCTAACCATAACAGACCTTCAATAAAACATTCAAACCTCTCAGTCATTGACTTTTATAATAAGCTGAAGGAAAGTCAGTGAATGAGTGAGTGGTTTGTTCTCTAACCAATTTGTAAAAACACTTTAACAGGGCTAATAATATTGAACTTAAAATTGTTTTTAAAAATTATAAAATTACTTTTATTAGATGTTTTAATTGTGAAAAATGCTTTAAGGTATATATAATTGTTTTCCATTTGTAGATTTGGTGGGAGCCAAGACAAGCTAAAGGAAACCAGGTAAAACACACTCTTATCACTGCACATCATACCATCCAACTTTTTAAACTGTAGGTTAGACAGTTGTAAATCTATGAACTATTACAATATGCATAACACACTAACACAACACAATAATCTGTTAAACAACATGGACTTACATTTAAAGGGATAGTTCAGACAAAAATGAAATGACTTCTTTTTTCTGCCTTTTAATGAGTTTCTTTTTTTTTGCTGAACACAAAAGAAGATATTTTGAAGAATGATGATAGCTGGCAGCCATTGACTTTTACGGAGGAAAAAAATACTGTTAAAGTCAATGGGTGCCAGCAACCAACATTTTTTTTTTTCAAATTATCTTCTATTGTGTTCATTAGTAGAAAGACAAGTAACAAGTTAAGTGTGAGTGAATGATGATATAATTTTCATTTTTGGGTGAACTATCCCTTCAAATTAGTCACTACTGTTCGGAAGAGTGACGAAAATCCAACAATGATTAGAATTTAAAAAATTTTAAGAGCTCTATTGTCTTTCCAACCCAACCCTACAGAACCACATCAACTAAAACATCTGTGAAATCGCAGCCCAGGACAAGGTAAAGCTTCGAAAGTCTCTGAGACACACCTATTTAAAAGTGTGAGTGAATAAAGACTGGCTTCTTACAAAAATGATGATCACTCTTTCAGCACTACCAGCACAACAACAACAGTCAAAAATGGTACAAAGACAACTGAGACGACTGTGACCACTACCAAGTAAGATACTGAGAGAATATGTTATATAAGTATCGTGCTATATTCAGATTACAGTCAGAGGACATGTAATGAATGACAAGATCAATTCAAACAGTTTCTGCTATTCTAAAGCAGTTTCTGCTATTTTAACTTTATTTGTAATTTTTCCACTAGACAGGATGTGGTGAAATCATCTACCAAACCTGAGACAGTCATTGATCGAAACCTGGCAGATTCAAGTACCAGGAGATCAGGGTAAATAAGTTCAGTCCAACAAGTATTTGATCGATAGGTTAGTGATTGATAGGTTTTAATTGAGCTACACTTAAATGTGTATGTCATTGCATTGTAATGAATATTAAATGCATAGTTGAGTTAAAAGTAAAATCACCTCACAATTTTCTCACCCTCAAGTAGTTCCAAACATTTACAAGTTTCTTTTTTGTTGTTGTTGAACACAAAATAAGGTATTTTGAAGAATGTTCAAAACTGGTATCCACTGATATCCATAGTAGGAAAAAACACCGTGGAAGTCAATGGTTACAGATTTTCAAGGTTTTTAAAATATCTTCAAAGAAAGAAACTAGGTAACTAAGTAATAAACTAGGTTTATTTTGATGGGTCATTTGAGTATTAGTAGACTGTCTGCTTAATATCTGTTGATACTGCTGCTTTAACAGACATTTAACTGATTATAAGAAACTTTGCAATGTCAACTTACACTAAACCTAAACCTAACCCTAACCCCAACCTAACAGTCTCATAATCTAATGAGAATTAGTTGGCATGTATATGCAATGCAACCTAAATTCAACAAATAGACCATCAAAATAAAGTGTGACCAGAAACTCACACATGTTTGTGACAAGTGAAATGTGAGTAAATGATGACAGATTTTTTTAATCATCTTCTTTAAAGCAGCGTTATTGAAATTTGCACTTTTTAAAATGCATTTTATACATTTTGTGTGACTGTGGGACAAAAGTAGATACACTATTCAAAACTAAAGGGCCTTTATATAGAATTCATAAATTGTTATTAGCAACACCAGTGGCTGTTAAGTGAACTGCAGTCAGCAACTTGTGAGAGTTTAAACATTGAGGCAATAGTCTAGTGTAGAGGTCTGCAAGGACTGTTTTTATTGTCCTGCTCCCGCCAGGTTTTATTCCGCACCCAACCGCTCCCGTTGTATATTCAGTCTTTGTTCACTCACTGCCCGCTTAGAATAATGTTCTACCCGACCCGACTGTTCCCGCTAAATTTAGATCTGGTTTTCAAAATCTCATGTTTAAACTTGGTTCTAACCCCCCTAACCCCCCACCCGCCGCGCAAAATAAACAAACAATTATTATTTGGGCACTACCAAAGAGAGAGAAAACAGATAAAACTGTAGGTTGTGCAAAGATTGTAGACTAAATGTCAGTTTTGTTTGCCCCTTTATGATGAGACATGAGTGCCACCTTGAATCTGAGGTTCCAGTCTTATGACTGCTAAGGGGTAAAACTTTGAGGTATTATCACATCGCATATGGATTTTTTGTTTCATTTGTGTCTATGACATACCTGCCAACAACTCCCGTTTTTCCCGGGAGTCTCCTGTATTTCAGACCCATCTCCCACCCACCTCCCGTATTGTTTTGTCTCTTGGAAAAAGCTAAGCTTTTTGGTTCAGTCGCCATGCGCACCGAACCCACCATACCTTCATACCTGCTTCCCAGTTCACGCGCAGCTTAACCCCCGCTCTTCGGTTCGCGCACACCTTCACCCCTACCCAACACCCCACCCCAACCCCCCAACCCCCACTCTTCACTTCACGCACAGGATAAAATCTCCTGGATTTTATGATCCGAAAGATGGCAGGTATGGTCTATGACGCATGAAAAAAGACTCCCATACATCAAACTTGCCTGAATTGTGGGTTTCCTAACAGTAAACTGACCATTTTCTAATGCAAGCTGAACATCTTTCAAAGGACAGCACATCTTCCGTTTGCTCTGCCATGTTGGTAAAGCATGCTCAGTAATCTGTGTTATGAACCTTTCAGATAGTACTGAGGGTCTCTGAAAGTCTCATTGCACATGTTATCTGTTCCCAAAGTGACTACAAGACTACAAAACAAGAGGTCATTACTGTGAACTCATCAAAGGACACTATTGATGGGTGAGTGCTGTATAGCAGAACCTCATAATTAAATTATTGTTAGTTGCATTTGTACTTTAATTATGTATATTTAAAAAAAAATAAACCAATAATTATTTTTGTGTAGACCATCGTCACCTGTCAAGACTCCCACAAGGTAACGTTAACCATAGCCTTTTTTTTTTTTTTAATTTCTGACTGAGATTTCTATGACTTTCTAAACATCTTAATGTTTTCAATTCAAGCATCAAAAGCTACACCAAGGAGGAAGTTTCACCAGCTAAAACAACATCCTATTCTGTCCAATCCACAAAGAGGTGAGAACCTGACAGAGCATTACATGCTTTCAGTTACTTTATGACTAAAGGGTCAGTGAATGTTTTTGCACAGCTCTGAGAATCTCACACCAACGTCAATCAAGACAACTAACACAAGACCTGAAATCAAGTAAGTGGTATCTAAATGACTCAATCAATATCTTATTTTAATTAGAATTTAAACCTCTGCATTCTACATGATTCTGTAGATCCACTGCTGATCTAAATCTGAACTGAAAAGTCTAGTATTTACTGCTGAAAATAATGAACTTGTTGTTTGTTCCTAAAGTGACTCCAAGACTGAAATGGTTGCTGTGAAATCATCAAAGACCATCATTGATACGTAAGTGTCTCATCTGATGGAGAAAACATGCTAAATACAAAGAAATCAAATGCATCTTATCATATATTCATCTATTAGAATTAGCCCTTAAGTAGTATGCATTAGTAGTTTACTTTACATCTCAAAAGTGTAGAACGAATAAAAACAACATACTGTATGTGGTGGAATGGTGAATGGTGGAATGGTGACTCACAACAGGAAGGTCCCTGGTTTGAGTCCCGGCTAAGCCGAGATGCCTTTCTGTGCAGAGTTTGCATGTTCTCCTCATGTTCGTGTGAGTTTGCTCCATGTGGTCTGGTTTTACCTGGTATAGGTGAATTGGATAAGTAAATTGGCTGTAGCATGTTTGTGTTTTATTTGTATGTTAGTGCAAAGAGATGTGTCTTTAGTAGATTTAAAAGGAAAGAGTGTGTCTGCCTCCCAAACAGTTTAGGGACCATTTATGAAATAAACATATTTCTTTTCTTTTGCAAGGGACACAAAAAAATCCCTTTATAGTACACAGTTTCCCATAAAACAACAGAAAATACACAATGTCTGTATATTTTTTTCACACTCATTAACATTTGTGACTTTCACAGTACAAATAGGGACAAATACTGACATCACCATAAAAGTCTACACTGTAAAATATGTACATGATTTTAATAGTAAAAGTCTGTACAATCTACAGTGAAAACCTGTTAAATGATTAACAGCTCATTTCTGTACAAAATACGAAAATAACTGCAACAGATCTAACCTTTGTTTTCGAGAAACTAATCAGTGTCTGAAATCTCACCCCACGCCCTCATCCACTAGTCCCTAAATTAGTCAATTAGTTTAGTCCACTAGACAGAGTGAATGACCACAAATGACTGAATGATGAACATCTGCTGTTAACAAGCACAATCACTGAAGAAAAGAACAAGAAATAAAACCACAGACACAGCCTCACATAAAAACAACTGAATTAAAACAGGATTAAACAACTCCATTAAATAACAGCATTAGCAGCTTCACTGATTACAGTTTGATTCAATTCTCTCATATCTGCAAGAATATTTTATAATTAACAGAGGTTTATATTTTTATTGAAAATGTTTCATTTGACCTCACCATCATGGAGATCAGAGGCTGCTTTAGTTGAGCTCTTGAACCATTACTTTTCTATTTAATATTTCTCTGATTGTTGTAACTGTGTTTCTGAAACTCATCAGATATAGCAAAATATGCAATGAGAAACTATATAGTGTGTACTCAATCTTTACATAGATCATTTCTAATAATATATAAGTTAGGTCAAAGAAAATAGTTTTATTGGATATTATTTAGAATGTGTTACAGCTTCCCATGGAGGTTTAATGAACAATAATCAAGGAGCTAATAAGAAATAAAAAATTAATTAGTGTCATGCAGGAAATTCCCAGCTGTATAGTATGACACACAGACATCAAGAATCAGGATATGATCCTCAACCATGGTTGCTAAAAACAAACTGCTTAATTAATTCATGCTACAATGCATCCTGGGTGCCAGCGTAGTACATAAATCCCAGCATGCATTGCAGCTTGAGTATATTATGCAGCTTAAAGTTCTTACAATTTCTTTCTTTTCCTTTATTTTGTGTTGTTTTGGGAGGTAATATTTCAGTAGAGTGTTTTGTATTGTTCTGGGTTGTTTTTATTTGATTTTTATTTTTTGTTTGTCACCATTGTTGAGATTCAAAGACTAATTGTTGATGTCTGTGTGGTTTTATGAATTCCCTAAATTGAACATATGCCTTGTGAAAGGTGTGTTTAGATCTGTTATACAGACATTGACTGCTGTAGGTAAAGTGGTTTCATTTACAAATGATACGTAATTCTCATTTCTAACTTACAAGTTAATAATTGAGTGCACAAGCAGGTGATAATGGCTTTGATTAATAGTTAATGTCATATTTTCTTTATACAAATAGTGTGAATAACACATTTAATTATAACAGCAAATATAAACCCAAGCGTCTGAACAAATAGTTGAAGAGCCCAACTAAAGCAGACTCTATTCTCCATCATGGTACCTTCAAATGAACAACAACAATTTCATTAAGAGGTTTTGTTCATGCAACAGAAACAAAATCAAAGGGCAGTAATAAGTGAAGCTCCTGATGTTTGTAGAGTTGTTTAATGGTCTCTGCTGAGATCTTGAGAAATCATGTTTTTATTCTGTAATTTGTTTTATTTTTATTATTTGTTATTTCAGTTGATTTCATCTTTGGTTTTGGCTGTAATTTGTGTTGTTCTTTCCTTCAGTGATTTTGCTTGTTAACAGTTGTTTATCAATAATTCTCAATCCTCCTTTAATTAGACACTTAATTATCTCATTAACTTAATCAATGCCTGAGTGTTCAACCCTCTGTAGTGAGGACACTATTGAGGATTTTGCTCTGGCATTTAGGGGTTAAATGTGTTTGATGAAAAATACAGACTGTGGAATGTATTTTTAACAGAAAAATTCTGTAAACTGAATTTATGACCGTAAAATGTTAAAAACAGTAGATTACTGGCAACCACAGCTAACCGGTATTTTTCCATAAAATCAAGAGAAAAACAGCAAAAATTTCTTTCTTTAGTTTAAGGGAACTGTGTAGTTACTAATGTAGTGAAAATCTGTTTTGTAATTGTAAACACACATGAACATATTAGTGCACTGAATGGCTTTTATGCACTAAGCTACATTTTTGTGAACTGAACATTGTATCAGTTCATGAAATGCAGTTATTTTCCGTAAATTTAAACAGTTCTATAAACATCTTTATTTTTTACGGAAAAATTCTGGCAACCACAGCTGTTGGTATTTTTCCATAAATTTCACGGATTTTTGTTAATAGTGTATATAAATGTATTTTGTGTGTGTGTGAAATAAGGGAATGTGCCACATAGTATATATAAAGTTTTCAGTTTGGCAACCCCTGTTAAAGAAGAAAATAATTAAAAGGAAAGTAAGTGAGTGAGGGAGAAAAAGATACATTAGTGTATGTAATAAAATATGGTTAACTGTTTATACTGTAATAAATGCTGGTGTCACATGGGAGACACTGACAAGGGAAGTGCAGATCCAAATGCAGGTTTATTAAACGGAGAATGGTCAGACAGGCAATGATCACAATCAGGAGCAAACTGTTGTATACAGAGCCGTGGTCCAATAACAGGCAAATGGTCAATACAGGCAGGCAATGTAAACAAACAAACAATGCTAGGGTCAAAAACACGGCAGTACAAGGCAAGGAAAATGCATCGTAAAGTTAACTTCACAGATAAACGAGACTTGAGTATGTGTGCGGTTTAAAAAGTCCATGGAATCAGTCTTTGACAATCCTCTGGCTGTGTGTTTGCAATTAGTCAGGATCAGGAACCGGTGTGAGTTTTTGTGGTGCATGACTGGGTCTGTAGTCCAAAAACCGGCTGATTTGTAGTCCGTAGGGATCTGCAGCCACTGGAGATCATAACAGAGGTTCCACACAAGACTTTCTTTGTTGGGACAACATGAAGGAAATTAAGTTATTTTAGTTTTTTACAAATTTAAGTGGATTGAACAAAAAACAATGAAGTGCCCACAGCCCCCAACCCCAAAAATTATTATTTTTTTTTTTTACATTTAAACATCATTTTATTTATAATCATTTTAAATGAATAATTTGAACAAGCAGCGAACATTTTAGGTGTACAACTGTATACAGGGAGGGCCATTTATGTGGATATAGCTTAATAAACTTGGGAATTTCACAAGAAAAAACAATGGTGTGCTTTGTTGTAACGTATCTTTATTCTTTCATGCGTTATTTACCAGCACATATACTAATGTGCCACAAACAGGACGTTAATATCACCAACCATTCCCATTTTATTATCCATATAAATGGCCCACCCTGTAGTTTCATAACTGTTTTATAAAATATTTAATAACACACTTAAATATGCCAAAAAATAGATTTTGTATTGATCATGTAAACACTCAAAATATGCAATGCATATTCTGTGTAATCTGGTATATTTTCATAATTTCTGTCTTTGTGTATTAACATTGAACCTATACCATTCTTTTTGTTTAGGCCAGCTTCACCTGTGAAGACCACCACAAGGTACAGTAGTTCTTGATTACAGATTCATGACGAACCTGAAATAATCAAACTACTCTATTAACCTTTATTAATTGCAACTTTAGCATCAAGACTTACACCAAGGAGGATGTGACACCCCCTAAAACAACAACATATTCTGTGCGCTCCACAAAGAGGTGAGGACCTTAAAGAAAATTCCATGCATTCAATTTCAGTCACTGTAAGACAAAGAGCCTCACTGATTGTTTCTTCACAGCTCTGAGGATCTCACACCAACGTCAATCAAGTTAACTAGCACAAAACCTGACATCAGGTACTGTATGTGACATTTACATACTTATTAACTAAACACATCAGTCAACATCTAACTCCACAAGACTTTAAGAAGTATTATTTTTCATCACAATATCAATTTGCCACAGGATTATGTAGTTCCACCACTGATATGAATATAAAAAACTAGTGTTTACTGTTGAAAATAACGCTTGTTGTTTGTTTCTAAAGTGACTACAAGACTGAAGTGGTTACTGTGAAGTCATCAAAAGACATCATTGACATGTGAGTGTATTAACTGATGGGTATGACCCACAATAGCCTGAAAGTATGTAAAAATCCACATTAGTGTTCTTTAAGAATTAGATTTTTATTACTACGTTTAATAGTTATTTGGATTTTGCAGTTAGACATGTTTTTTCGCCACAATATTTCTTTGTTTTTTGAATGTCATTCCTATCTTAAAATTAAATCCACATATAATTTCTATCCCTAAACCCAAAACTGTGTCCTAACTACACACAATAAGGTGGTACATTATGCAATACAAACTCTTTCCCATGTTAAACTTGATGACAACGTTTCTATTTTAGAAACAGTTTCTATTTCAGTGATGTCACGACTGAAAAACAGCAAAAACTGGTGCTGATTATGTGCTGTTTGTAACACACATACATCACTGAGATGTCTATTTGATGTTTTTGCTTACAAAAAATATTTATTAGAGTGTTTGTTCATCTGCAAAACATTTATTAGATCAGATGTGCATTTTCAGATGTTAAATAAATGTTTAGAATGTCTTTAAAATGTTTGAAACCGTAATGTTCATTCAGCAGACGTTTATTATACCTTTGAACATAGCAGATATATCATTAAAATACACATTGCATATGTACTTGCTCTGTCTCTAAATGTTACTACTTAACAGTGTAATTTTGAATATCATTTTACGTGACACTTATTGCCATACTTAAAGTGGTAGCAGATAGTTTACTGCAGATCTACAAAAAAGAACGCTAGAGTGACTCAGCACAAACCAATAGAATCATCACTCAGCCTGTATTTTTTATAATGTTAATGAGGTTTAATAGTTATTTATTAGATTATAAACCTGTCCATGTCATTGGCAGTGCAGTTCTGAATATCTATGAGATAAAAGATTTGTTGTGTGGCATCAGACAAAGTGCTTGCTGCTAGAATCTTGTGTTGTTAGGACACGGGTGTTACAGTAAATTGTAATTAAAATCTGAAGGAAATGATAAGTGAATAAAGATGTATAACCCCAATCGTAAGCCTGTACTTAAAGTCCACATGAACCAGAAGCCGCGATCCTTTTTTCCATATTGTGACATAGTTTCTAGAGAAACGGAAAATTAAATGAGAAAACAATGGGCGTGGCTTGTTTTTTCTACTGTGAAGTTATTGGCTGTAGTAAAGTAGGCACTTCACTCAGAAAGATCGAGAAATGGGATTCAGGAGAGTTATTACAGCCTAACAAAAACCTCCTTCTCACCATTTTAATTTGTTGCTATAGCGCTGTCAAAACCGACAGTTGAAGGGGCATGATTGACTTTGTTAACCACTCCTCAAATAGACGTAATATGAGAGTTTAACAAACAGGAAGTACATTTTCAGATTTCCATTTTAGATTACAAGGGCAAACAAATTATTTTTTCTTAATGACATACACGGATGAATTGTTCACCACATAACTAGCAATGTGAGCTAACAAAATCAATATGACTAGTTTTGATTTCATGTGTACTTTAACGTACAATTAGAAAAGTAAAGTTCGTAGACAAACTTTATGGTAGCTTGAGAAAGCCGAGTCTGAAAGTATGAAGTAGTTTAAATGTTTAAATAACTGAAGTAGTTTTTAACGAAGTTTGAAAGAGTCGGCACAGATAAGTACATATATGTTAGCAAAGATGGATTGGCATGTTACTTGCTAGGCGGTTCGTAGGGGGTTCTGAATAGTTGCCAAGGTGTTGCTAGGGTGATCTGAGTGCTTGCTAAGGTGTAGCTAGGTAGTTGCTATGGTGTTCTGAGTGGTTGCTTGGCAGTTGCTAAGATGTTGCTAGGAGGTTGTTAAGGTGTTGCGAGGCGGTTGCTAAGGTGTTCACTAAGGTGTTGCTAGGCGCTTGCCAAGGTGTTCTAAGTGGTTGCTAGGTGGTTACTAAGGTATTCTGGGTGGCTGCTAGGAAGTTACTAAGATGTTGCAAGGTGGTTGCTAAGGCACAGCCTAGGTGTAGCTAGGCAGTTGCTAAAGTGTTCTAGGTCATTGCTAAGGTGTTGCTAGGTGGTTGCTGAGCTGTTCTAAGTCATTGCTTAGTTGTTGCAAGATGGCTGCTAGGGTGTTCTAAGTGGTTGCTAGGAGGTTGCTAAGTCATTGCTAGGTGGTTGCTAGGTGATTGCTAAGTTGTTCTAGGTTGTTACTAAGGTGTTGCTAGGTGGTTGCTAGGGTTTCTGATTAGTTGCTAATTGGTTGCTAATGCATTGCTAGGTGGTTACTAAGGTGTTGCTAGGCGGTTGCTAATGTGTTGCTATGTGGTTGCAAAGGTGTTGCTAGGGTGTTTTGAGTGGTTGCTAGGTAGTTGCTAAGCGGTTGTTAGGGTGTTGCTAGGTAGTTGCCAAGATGTTGCTATGTGGTCACTAAGGTGTTGCTATGTGGTTGCTAGGGTGTTCTAAGTGGTTGCTAGGCTGTTGCTAAGGCATTGCTAGGTGGTTGCTAAGGTGTTGCTAGGCAGTTACTATGCTATTCTTGGTCGTTGCTATGGTGTTGCCATGGTGGTTGATAGGGTGTTCTGAGTGGTTGCAAGGCAGTTGCTAACATAAATTAGCATGATTCTAGTATGAATTAGCATTATGCTAGCATGTTTCCAGCATAAGTTAGCATGTTATTAGCATGTCACTAGAATGTTTCTAGTATGAATTAGCATGTTAGCCTGAATTTTATATGAATTAGCATATTTGCTAGTATGTTTCTAGTATGTCTTGGTGTGTTGTTAGTATGTCCAATAAAAAGCCAATGGCAGTTTTTATAATGGAAGTCTATGGGACAGTGTCTAGGGTGTCGTAAGTGGTTGCTAGGGTATGACTAGTAATTTGAACGGTCATCAGTGATTGGCAGATTGGTAGTCTGAGTTAAATGAGCCCAACCTTAAGTCTGTATGACAGTCTGGCGCAAAGTTATGAAGTCATAAAGTTTGGTCCAATGTTAAGTCAATGGGACTTTTTTTAATTTTCCGGGTCAGTTTTCAGAAAACCAAAAGTTGGATTAGTTGGATAAGATATAGCAACCCGAGTCAGACCAGTTTGGAGTAAGTTTGGTGCTTGTAGGTTTAACGGTCTAGGAGGAGATGCATATAGAAATTAGTCTCAGAAGACGGAAAAAGAAGACGTATATGTAGTATAACATTATGTTGGCTTTCCCAAGCCACCATAATAAACAGGTCAGATCTGAATGAATGATTGGAATGTTTTTCCAGGATCAAGATGTTCATATAGAAAATTTACACTTGGTAAGTTTTTTTTTGTGCATGTGTATATTAAAATTCAACCAATCATTCTTTTTGTTTAGGCCAGCTTCACCTGTCAAGACCACCACAAGGTGCAGTTACAGCTAATCAACCCTGATAAAAATAATATGTCAACAGATTTCTGACTAACCTAGATAAAAATTTGTCTACTCTCATAACATTTTAACTATTTAATTACAGCATCAAAACCTACACCAAGGAAGATGTTTCACCAACTAAAACAACAACAACAACCTACACCACAAAGGGGTGGGAGCTTAAAGTCACGTCACACTTCCAGTATTTGCAGTATAATTAAAGGAATAGTTCACACAAAAATGAAAATTCTGTCACCATTTACTTATCCTCATCCACATTACTCATGAACTTGAATTTTGAGACTAAAATGTTGATCACTGTATATTTTGTGTGTCTAAAGTGACTACAAGACTGAAGTGGCTACTGTGAAGTCATCAAAGAACATCGTTGATATGTGAGTGTCATAAATCACTGCTTCACAACCAGTGTTGTGCAAGTTACTTCCAAACTGTAATACATTACAGATTACTTATTACTGTGATTTAAAAGTAATCCCTTACCTTACAATATTACTGTCTCAAAATTGTAATATGTTACATTACTCTTATATTACTTTTTAGTTACTTTCACCAAAATAACTACAGAATTAGAACTTAACATTCTAAAATGACTAAATGTACTGCAGAGCAGTTTACATCCAGTAGAAAGCGATATGATGTAGCAGAATGACGGTGACCTATCCAGGCTACTAACAATATAGTATATATTTGGCAACGTGAAGGCTCAAGACAATGCAAGAAAGGATAAGAGCTAGAATCACAAATGATCAAAGTCTGTTGAAAGTATGGTAAAGGTAAAGTGGCTATTTTCATATTAGACACAACAGGCCTATATGTAAAATCCAATGCCATGACGAGATGCATTTTTTTCTTAATCTTGCCATTATTCTATTCACTTTAAATTCAGGTTCACAACACAAAACTGTCATGCTCAAAGTGAGCATGATGAACATAGCTTTCTCAATATAATGCTCGTGCACCGATTTCCTCTGTGGACAAAACTGCTTGTGAGCTCTCAAATATACGCTGCTCGCGTGCAAATTTTCTCATGCTCTCTCAAATATGCACTGCTCACGCACAAAATTTCTTGTGCGCTCACAGTACACTACTCGCTCAGTGAGATTATATGCAGACTCACAATTTGTGTCTTGTGTTCCCTCTTCCTTTCATGCTTTTTGATATAATTTATATTTGTACACTATTTATTAACAATAACCAAAATACTAAAATAGACTTACATATAAAATTTTTAATCTAATCCACTATAACCTTTTTTGTTGTTTGTTATATGATGAAATATTTCCAATTTCAAACACTTGAGACACAGAGAAAAGAAGTTGAATGCAAAGAATACATTTTTAAAAAACATTTATTAAACATCCAAAAGGTGCACCATACTAATCAAATAAAACAACATTTAAACAAAAATATAACGAATGCAAGCAGAAATGTAACCGATAAAAATAGGGGAAAACTTGATGAGGTATTATAGCCTACTGAACTATTCACTCCTCAAATAAATCTCACTATCAATCCCATTTTATCATGGCAACTAAAATAAATTGAACACATCTCTGTTGTCTTCCACATTGCTGATGAGATTGTGGAGGACATTTTCCCTGTCATGTACAGTGTTTTGAACAGTTCTACAGTAAAGTACTTCAATTAATCAGTTGTGCTAATACTAGTTGCTATGGTAACACAAGCGTAATATAAACAAATTACCCAGTGCTGTAGTTTTTTTTTTTTACAATATAGGGTATACTATACTACAATTCACCACACTTTACTGTAGTAAAACTACACTTTGTATTTCAATTTATCAGTTCACTATTCTTAATACTACAGTATGCTGAAGCATTCATTAACAAATTGTAAATAATACTAGCCTAAAACATAGGCAGTATATCTAACACTCAAAAACACAAGTATTTATTATAGAATTTATCATAACCTTTTAGTGTTTCGTGTATTGCTAATAAATACCGTAGCAATATATAAACCATATCAACATTCTTGGGATAACCAATTGAACAGGAGGATCTCTGGAGAGCAAAAGCACGAAAAGAAGAGGAAACATGAGGCACAAAATGTGAGTCTGCATCATCTGACGGAGCCAGAGCAGATCATTCGCACGTGAGCAGCCGTGTTTTGAGTGCATGCGACTGCGAAAAAAAAATTGCAGTCGAGTTGTCCACGAACAGAGAATTACATGAATGCGCTCTTGTAAAACTGCGCTTACGACTGTTGTCAGTGAAATAACGCCATATGCACATACGTCCATCTCGCGAATGTACTGTCTTCAGCTCATCTATTTTGCCGCTCTTCCGCTGCACGTCAGGGCTTGACCTTACTGTGAACCGGGCTGAGCCAATAGCCTCGGACCTCGAGCTCAGAGGCTGAAATCATTCCGCGTTCAAAGTAAAAAAAGTTCCAATAGCCAGAGGGATATTAATGACAACAAGCGCATATATTCACTAACCACGAACAGAAAATAGAACTTACTTGCGGTATTTTTTATTTGGTAATGTCTTGCGGGCGAAAAGTTTGTTGTAACGCACGCGTTACTGAACATGTACCGAGTAAAATATTACTGAAAATGTATAAGTAATGCCTTACACTACTGCGTTACTGGAAAATGTAATACATTACTGTAATACATTACTTTTGTAACGCATTACTTCCAACACTGTTCACAACTGATGGCTCATGAACTAAACAATTCTAAAGTGGTAGCAGATCTACAAAAAAGAGCAAACATGCAGTTTAATTTGAACGCTAGAACTCTGACTCAGCACAAACCAATAAAATCATCACTCAGCCTGTATTTTTTATAATGTTAATGAGGTTTAATAGTTATTAAATAGATTATAAACCTGTCCATGTCATTGGCAGTGCAGTTCTGAATATCTATGATGTTTAAATGTTTTTTTTTTTTGTGTGGCATCAGACAACGTGCTTGCTGCTAGAATCTTGTGCTGTTAAGACACGGGTGTTACAGTAAATTGCAAATGAAGGAAATTATAAGAGAATAAAGACCTATAACCCCAATCGTAAGTCTGTACTTAAAGTCCACATGAACCAGAAGCCGTGACCCTTTTTTCCATATTGTGACGTAGTTTCTAGAGAAACGGAAAATTAAATAGGAAAACAATGGGCGTAGCTTGTTTTTTCTACTGTGAGGTGATTGGCTGTAGTAAAGTAGGGACAGTAATATGGAACAATAATACGCATTCCCTAGGCTGCATTTGATTGGCCACATTTCCTTGTAACATTATAACAATGACATTTTCCCCTTAATTTCTGTTTATCTAAGCTTATATTAAATTTAGCATACATACTCTTTTTTTTTTTTTTTTGATCCAGCCAGTGCAGATTGCTGGTAAAAAAAAACTGATTGCATAGAACTACAAATCCGCCATTATATGGACCACAAGATCCGGTCATGCACTGCACACACACACACACACTGGTTCCTAATCCTGTCTGATTGCAAACACTCACAGCTGAAGCTGCTCATGGACTGATTAGAGGACTATTTAAACAGCGCACACATACACACACATCAGGGTTGTTGCTAGATCCGATATGTTTGCGGCTGGAAGTTGGTGAGAATTATTTCTATTATTTATAAAATTTCTCATATATTGTATTTTATTGACGTCTACCTCCACCCCAACCCTAAACCCAACTGTCACAGTAACGTAAAAACAGTTATTGTATTGAGTATTAGTTATGTTATCTATTAAATTACCCAATAAATTGTATTTTTTTAAGGCCTACTCCCACCCCAACCCGAAACCCAACCCCCACAGTGTCAAAAAAATGCTGCTTTATTAATGTGCATATCACACTTTCGGCCAGCCGCATATCCAATCTAGACTTTACCACACATTAGACCTGAGTCTTGTTATACTTTCCCTGTGAACATTACGACGCGTTTTTCTTGCCTTGCATTGCCATGTTTTTGACCTGTGCCTTGTTTGTTTGTTTGTTTTTGTTGTATGCTGCATGCCTTTTGGCCATTTGCCTGTGTATTGACCCCGCCACTGGATTGCTCGTATACATCTGTTTTCTTAATATACCTGTATTCTTAATAAACCTGCATTTGGATCCGCACCCCTGTCAGTGTCCCCACTTCACATTGCAGAACAATGACGTGTGTGTGTGTGTGTGTGTGTGTGTGTGTGTGTGTGTGCTGTGTTAATAGTTCTGTAATCAGTTCATGAGCAGCTTCAGCTGTTAGTGTTTGCAATCAGATAGGATTAGGAACTGGTGTGTGCAGTGCATGACTAGAGCTTGTAGGCCATATAATGGCGGATTTGTAGTTCCATGTGATCTGTATGTTTATCTGCACCAGCCTGATCTCACGAGAAAACGTAAGTATTTTACGTTTTGACAGTTTAGTGGCTAATTCGTACGAATTCGTACGAGTTCAGTCGTACGAAATGGTACGATTTTAAAAAGGAGGCATGGCACCTAACCCCGCCCCTAAACCCAACTGTCATTGGAGGATGAGCAAATCGTACTAAATTGTACGAATTAGATCGTACGAATTCGTACGAATTAGCCACAAAAAAAAGTTACAAATTGCCGTGAGATTGTGTTGTCTGCACTGGCTGGATCACTGGTGACCGTGACACAGGAAGACTAAAGCCTAGCCTGCCACGGCACTTCTTTACAATGTTTTCTATAAGTTGCTTAGTGATCCAGAACATTAGTGAATGGCGTTGCCGATAAATTCATAAACATAAAAAAGAATTTTTTAACTTACAAGTCATATACCTTTTCTCTTTCTTATGTTGAAATTAAGCAGAGTAGAGTGGTTCAGAACAAAGAAACAATAAAGCATTAATTCTAAAATAAAATACAGTTTCAGTGTTATTTTTACATTGAAACTGGCTTGTTGTGTATTTAAAGGGATAGTTTACACAAACATGAAAGTTCTGTTATCGTTCAATCATCCTTTTTTTTTTGTTCTGTTGAAGACAAAAGAAGATATTTTGAAGAATGTTTGAAACCAGTAACCACTGTCTTCCATAGCACGACATACAAATACTATGGAAGTTAACGGTTGCCGGTTTGCAATGTTCTTCAATGTATGCTCTTTTTTTAAAAAAAAACTCAAACTGGTTTGTGACAAAAGAGTGAGTAAATTATGACAGAATTTTCATTTTTGGCACAACTATAACTTTAATACATACAGTTGAAGTCAGACTTATTATCCCCCTTTGATTTTTAAATATTTCCCAAACGATGTTTAACAGAGCAAGGAAATTTTCACAGTATGTCTGATAACATTATTTCTTCTAGAGAAAGTCTTATTTGTTTTATTTTGGCAGAATAAAAGCAGTTTTTATTAAAAAAAAAAACATTTTATGGTCAATATTATTAGCCTCTTTAAGCTATAATTTTTTTCAATTGTCTACAGAACAAACCATCATTATACAATAACTTGTCTAATTACCATTACCTGCCTAGTTAACCTAATTAACCTAGTTAAGCCTTTAAATGTCACTTTAAGCTGTATAGAAGTGTCCTGAAAAATATCTACTCGAATATTATTTACTGTCATCATGGCAAAGATAAAATAAATCAGTTATTAGAAATGAGTTATTAAAACTATTATGTTTAGAGATGTGTTAAAATGAAAAATAAATTTTAAAAATATAAAAAATAAAAAAATATAAAAAATTAAAAAAAAAAAATAAACAGGGGGGCTAATAATTCAGGGGGGCTAATAATTCTGACTTCAACTGAATGTAACTTCACATTTTTAATGATGAGGATTTAATTTACTCAATAAAAATTGATAGTTTCCCAGTACTGGGTTGTGGCTGGAAGGGGATTCACTATATTAAACATATGCCAGAGTAGTTGACGGTTCATTCCACTGTAGCGACTCCTTATAAATCTGTGACTAAGATGAGGGAAAACGAATGAATAAATGAATAATATATAGTAACTTTAAATGTAAACCAAAATTAAATTACAATCTAGTATGTACTGTATGTGCTTTAGTATTTGTATGTTTTAGTATGTAATGAAAACACAAAAATAAGTGCATGTTAGAACACAAAAATGCTTTAACATACACGTTAAAATTAAAAACAAATTAAAGAGTTAAGTTTTATTAAGCATACTTAAGTTGCATTACACTTTTTGTGAGCCCTTTTTTTAAAAGTACTTATAAAATGAGGTTTAAATTCACTAAAATTAACATTAGATTAACAGAAATGTAGCATATTTTGGGATATTTCAGTTTATTTTAATTTTAAAATACACCTAAACACTGTAGAAAATTTTCAAATCCAATACACTCAAACTACTCTCTTAATTCTGTTGGATGCTGCTTTTAGTTTGTTGTTGCTTTTTAATCTTAAACCTATCATTCTTTTTTTAGACCAACTTCACCTGTGAAGACCACCACAAGGTACAGTAGTTCTTGATTACAGATTTCCAACAAACCTGAAATAATCAAACTACTCTATTAACCTCTTAATCTCAATGTTAGCATCAAAACCTACACCAAGGAGGATGTTACACCACCTAAAACAACAACATATTCTTTGCGCTCCACAAAGAGGTGAGAAATCCTTAAAGAAACCTTCATGCTTTCAGTCACTGTAAGACAAAGAGCCTCACTGAATGTTTCTCCACAGCTCTGAGGACTTTCTGTATGATACTCCTACTAAAACATCAATCAGGACAACTAACGCAAAGCCTGACAGCAGGTATGTGCTATCTAAATAACTCAGTCAACATCCTAAGAAAATGTATTATTTTTCATCACATTCTCAGCGTGCCACAGGATTGTGTAGTTCCGCCACTGAATATGTAAATCATTTATTGTGAAAAATAATTTGTTATTAAATTATTTGTTTCTAAAGTGACTACAAGACTGAAGTTGTTACTGTGAAGTCATCAAAGGACATCATTGACATGTGAGTGTCATATATAATCTTTTTTTTTTGTTTATTTTTTGGCTGTTTCTGCACAGATTTTTGTAAGAAAAAAACAAATAAATAACTAAATAAACTTCTTAACTAATATCTTATCTAATAAATGGTTTAAAATGCAAATCATACTAGAACCACTTGACTGGTAAGCAAATATACAGTAGAGCTCTTATATAATACATCCACTAAAAGGTTAAGAAAATATTATTTTACAAATGTATTTCCTCACAAACCCTCTGAACATTTACACATTCAGTAGTCATTCTGAAATTAATATAAAATTGGAGTAAATATATATGTACATACATTTGCATAAGTAATCAAATTATGTGGCTTTGTATGTGAGTAAAAACACATCAAATGAAAGATTATCAAAACAAATTTGTTTAATACACACTTTTAACTTTGAAAAATGTAAAAAGTTTTAACTCTCAGTTCCTTAACGGTATAGTTCACCATAAAATTAAAGTTTCCTCACTATTTACTCACCTTAAGTGGTTCCAAACTTCAACAAATGAAGATATTTTAAAGAAAGCTGAAAACCTGTAACCACTTTCCTTAGTAAGAAAATCAAATATTATTATCTCGATGATTACAGGTTTTCAATCTTTTTTAAAATTTTGTGTTCAAAAGAATAAAGACATTTTTGGGTGAACTATCCTTTGAAGTTGTGATTTATTAAATTTAGCATAATATATATTTTTGAGTATTGTATTTTATAATACACATTTGATTTGAGATTTAAAATACACTACACGTCAACATTCCATTAAATGCATTTTATTTCACATCTGTAATACTAATAATTTAGCATATTGTTTGGATCGTTTCATATATTTTAATCCTGAAATACAGCTCTCACAGTGTTTCAAATCCACCCTACCCTAAACAGTCTCTTAAATCTGTCACTGTTAAATTGGTTTATTGTTTTTTAAACACGATCCTACCATTCTTTAGACCAACATCACCTGTCAAGACCACCACAAGGTACAGTAATTTTTTAATTCAGATTCATGACCAACCTCAAATAATCAAATAATCGTTGACTCGCCTTTCACTTTTCACAAACCTGTTTGAGTTTCTTTCTTCTGCATGTCGAATACAAAAGAAGATATTCTGAAGAAAGCTGAAAACTTGTAACCTTTTACTTCCATAGATTTCATTGATTTATTTATTTTTTTTGCTACTATGGAATTCAATGATAACCGGTTTTCATCTTGATTGATTGGTGGAATACTGATCTGACGTGTGTGTTTATTTTACACATACAATTACTACATTTATAACCATCAACAAATGTAAATTAGCATTTTTGCTATAGCTAAAATATTATTGAAAAAGGTTTAAATGTAACGTTGTGGGGCAACACAGTGGCTTGCTGGTTAGCACTGTCGCATCACAGCAAGAGGCTGGTTCGAGTCTCGGCAGGGCCAGTTGGCATTTCTGTGTGGAGTTTGCATGTTCTCCCTGTGTTCGCATGGGTTTCCTCCGGGTGCTCCGGTTTCCCCCACAGTCCAAAGACAGCTATAGAATTGAATAAACTAAATTGGCCGTAGTGTACAGTATGTGTGTGCATTTGAGAATGTGTGGGTGTTTCCCAGTACTGGGTTGCAGCTGGAAGGCTATCCACTGTGTCATATCCTGGATAAGTTGGCAGTTCATTCAGCTGTGGTGACCCTTCATAAATAAAGAGACTAAGCCGATGTATTGCCCTGTTTAAATAAACTAAACTAAGATCTTTCTTCAAAATATCTTCTTTTAAACTAATTTAGGGAGAGTAAACAAATTGTGAGTACATTTTCATTTCAACTGTCTCTTTAATTTCTTATTAATTCCAACTATAGCATCAAAAGCTACACCAAGGAGGATGATTCGCCAACTACAATGACATCGTATTCCATCCGATCCACAAAGAGGTGACGTAAAATTCCCTTAACTAAACTCCCGTAAATGTTTTCAGTCACTGTAAAACAAAGAGCATCACTATGTGTCTCTCCACAGCTCAGAGGATCTTCTGTATGATACTCTCATACCGACGTCAATCAAATCAACAAACAGCAAACCTGACAGCAGGTATGTGGCATTTGCACATTTATAAGGTGTGAACCTTTTTGTGCCGAGTTTGACATTTGCTTTGGCTTTTAAGTAGTTTAACCAGTCTTACGGCTGACTGGTTTAAAGCAGGCGTACAGTCGTATTTAAGCTCTTTCATGACTTTCCATTAGAGCTTCCCTCTCAGCACAGCAGCGTTTATAATATGGATTTTTTTCGTTCTTACAGTCGTGAGGATTTGTCATCCTCCAAAACTGTCAGAACCGTGTACTCGACAAGTGACAGGTAGGACGGTGTTTATAATTCAAGCTTCTTTTGCTTAAAAGTCATTTATTACACTCATATATACCTTTTTTGAATGAATAGAAATGAGTGGAGTACAGTCACAAGTCCTTCTTACACCAGAACATCATACACAGAAAGCAGGTTATGATGCATTTAAAAACACTACACACCATATTTAAGCAATATTAATTAAATCAGACCAGGTTTGTTGATTTAGGATTGTTTTTTTTCCACACAGGCCTTATGATTACCTGTCTGACTCTCTCACATCAAAAACTACTACGACTGTGTACTCATCACCGGAAAGGTATGGAGGCGGAAATAGTTTTTATTTCATTAGGTTATGCGTATACTGAAATGCATGTTGTTTTGTTGCAGGAAAGTAAATGTGAAGGACATCTGCACATATTGCAGTCAAAGCATGTACACGGATGAAAAGATTATCTTGGATGACATGAACATAAACTGTCATGCAAGATGTTTCAAGGTTAGTTGTTGTTGTTATTATTATTATTATTATCGTTATTAATAATGAATATATAAATATATGTGTTGTCAAAATATTTATTATCAATCACATAGGTTTTATTAGAAGTTTGAAGGCTTTGTTTTCTATTTTAATTTTATTTTGAACGTTTTGTTTTGTGTTTTCATCATTTTAATTGTCTTTAAAAATATTATTTACGTTTTGTTGTTTATTTATTTATTTATTTATTTATTTATTTTGTTTTTGTTTATTACATTCCAAAATGTCAATTTAAAATAATATATGTATTTGCATCAGTGTTATTTTCAAGTATCATGGTTTTAGTTTTTGAGTTTTATGTAAAAATATATATGAGTTTTAAATATGCTACTTATAAACTATAATTGCATTTATACATTTTAATGTATATTTGTATTTTCTAACTAAATATTTGCATTTATTATTATTATTATTATTATTATTAGTATTAGTAGTAGTAGTAGTAGTAGTAGTAGTATTAATGCATATATAAATATCTGTTGTCCAAAATATTTGAGTATCAATGACATTGGTTTCATTAGAAGTTTGAAGGCTTTGTTTTCTATTTTAATTTTATTTTGAACATTTTGTTTTGTGTTTTCATCATTTTAATTGTCTTTAAAAATATTATTTACATTTTGTTGTTTTTTAATTTATTTATTTATTTTGTTTTTGTTTATTTAATTACAAAATATCAATTTAAAATCAGTGTTATTTTCAAGTATCATGGTTTTAGTTTTTGAGTTTTATGTAAAAATATATATGAGTTTTAAATATGCTACTTATAAACTATAATTGCTTTTATACATTTTAATGTATATTTGTATTTTCTAACTAAATATTTGCATTTATTATTATTATTATTATTATTATCATTATTATTATTATTATTATTATTAGTAGTAGTAGTAGTAGTAGTAGTAGTATTAATGCATATATAAATATCTGTTGTCCAAAATATTTGAGTATCAATGACATTGGTTTCATTAGAAGTTTGAAGGCTTTTATTCTTTAGTTTTTTATTTTTATTTTATTTTGAAAGTTTTGTTTTGTGGTTTTCATCATTTTAATTATCTTTTAAAATAGATATTGTTTTTTTTTTCTTTCTTTATTTAATTACAAAAGGTCAATTTAAATAATATATGTTTTTGCTTTAACGTTATTTTTAAATAACATGGTTTCAGTTTTGTATAGAATTTTTTTAAATGTATATTTGTATATTCTATCAAAATTAATATTATTATTATTATTATTATTATTATTATTATTATTCCCAGTACTGGGTTGCAGCTGGAAGGGCATCCTCTGTGTAAAACATATGCTGGATAAGTTGGCGGTTCGTTCCTCTGTGGTGACCCCTGATAATTAAAGGGACTAAACCGAAGGAAAATTAATGAAATATTATAATCATTATTAATGAATAAATAATTATGTGTTGTCAAAAATATTTCTAACATCAATGACAAAGGTTTCATTAGACGTGTGAAGGTTTTTATTATTTTGTTTTCTATTTTAATTTTAATTTAAAAGTTTTGTTTTGGGGTTTTCATCATTTTAATTGTCTTTTTTAAAAGTCTGTTTTCTTTTATTTTTTAGGTTTTAACATTTTATTTATTCATTTCATTGTTTAATTCATTCCAAAAGGTCAATCTAAAATAATATATACACTTTATTTGCTTTAACTTTAATGCTATGATCAAGTAACATGGTTTTAGTTTTGTGTAGAAAATATGTATATATAAGTTTTAGATAAGCTGTCAACTATAATGATTTTCATAAATATTTGTTATTGATATTTGTATTTTCTAAGAAACTACCTAAATGAATTTAGGTAATTAGTTTATGAAAACACTGTAAATATATAAAAGGATTTAAAAAAAACTGCATTTAAATGTTTTAGTTAAATATTTTAGTACCAGTTGAGACTACTTTATAAGTTTGAATGTTTTTATTCTTTTGTTTTCTATTTTTCATTTGAATGTTTGTTTTGTTTTTATAATTTTAATAGTCTATATAAAAATGTGTCTATACAGGTAATTTTTAAAATAATTTCAGTTTTTTTTTAATCCTGAAGGTTAATCTAAAATATTATAACATTAACATAATATTATAACAGTATTCTTTGAATGTTATTTTTAAGTAAATCTGTTTTAGTTTTGTAATATATGTGTATATATAGATTGTTTTTTAGCCATCAACTATAAATGTTTTCATAAATATTTTTATTTATATTTCTGTTTTTTTTTTAATTGTATGTATGTATGTATGTATGTATGTATGTATGTATGTATGTATGTATGTATGTATGTATGTATGTATGTACTGTATGTATGTATGTATGTGTGTGTGTATGTGTGTGTATGTATATAATATGTGTATTAAATAAATAAATATATATATATATATATTATCATTATTATTAGTGTGGGGTTTGCAATACTTCACTGGGAAACCTGAAGGCTGGGGACAGCTTGTGGGTTTACCGCCGTGCAATTCACTGTGAGAGCTGCTTTGGCGTCACTAAGAGTAAGACAACTCTATGCAACTACATTTTTCAATATTCTGAAACATATAGTCAGTATGCTTGACAAATAAACCAAAATGTATTTTAAACAAAAGCATATGTTTTTGTTTTACAGGCAAATGGAACCGCTGAAACAGTTCCCACTGATAAAGTGAGCTAATGAAGGAGATGATGGCAAATGTGATAAAACTGCCTATACATTGATTTAACATGGACACGGGTCATTAGAATTATGGTGGTGGACTTCTGTTTGATAGAGTTTGGGGTTTATTCATTGTATTAATATATATTTATATACTTATAGAAGTACCAATACTAATAGGACTATTTTAAAGGAAGAATAACATTATTGCCATATATTTTTATGACTGCATGAAATACAAAAACACATTTGTTTGCATCTGCATGATTTTTTATCGGTCAGATGCGCTTGATGTATTTAAGGAAGTATTTCTATTAAAGAGAACTGAACATGCTCTGATCAAACCAGACAGCTTATGTGTTATGACAGGATTCCTATGAGAATACAAATAAAGAGCTAAAGTTAGCTAGAACCTGAGAGACTTTTCTTATATAATAGGGTTTTGGGCTTAAAGAGATGATTTCAATTATACAACAACTTCAATGACAACAAACACTTAATACCCAAATACACTTCATTGAACATGTATTATACACCTAGACCTCACCCTTTTGCAAGTATACTATATACTGTATAACTGTTACCTATGGTTACAGTTTATATTGTCCACCCTATACACAACTCATTAAATCTTTTGATTTTGACTATTGTATTGATGTGAAGCTGCTTTGGAATGATAATTATTTTGAAAATGCTATACAAGTAAACTTGAATTGAATTGAATTGAATTAAATAGGGTCAATGAACTGGTTTTGGAAATTTTTTAAGTATGATTTTTTAATTATATCTATCTATCTGTATATACACACAATTATTGTTATTAGTATTAATATTAATTATTATTATTTATTATTCATAAGATGAATGTGTCACAATTTACAAAATTAATTTCTTCAGCTTAGTCCCTGATTTACCAGTGGTCGCCACAACGGAATGAACCAACAATTACTCTGACATATATTTTATATCTTATCAAATATCTTATATCAAATATATGTAAATGTTAATATTACCTTTATTTTTTAAATACCCTTGGATGACCCTTTTGATATTACAGTTTTTTTTTTCATTGGAAATCAAAGTTATTAAATGATCTGAGTGAACTGACCACAGGAAATGTTTAATTAATTGTGATTGCAACAAGTTTTGAGGACCATCGAGAAGAAAGAGCTGGAGAACCGAACAAAGCAAATACTTTTAATTATTAAAATAAACATAAGACAAAATGGCAATCCTGGGGCCTAAATGCAAGAACATTTGAAGAGTGCCCTCAGTGGAGGCAGTGATGATGAAGAAAGGTTGGGGGTTGACAACGATGAATATGGACAGTTGGTGGGGTGTTGGGTGGATGTATGACAATAGTTCAGCCAGGCTCAGGACGCCTCACATGCCAGGCCACTCTCACCTTTTTCCCCACACTTGCGACACCCCCAGGAAACTGAAAGCACTGCTGTCTCTCCTCCAGACCTCTTCCATGACCTCTTCCACTTAACGCTCCTGCCACCATGTCTCGTACCGCTCTCACGGCTTTCCCCACTCTCTAGAGTCTACAGTGATGTTGTGAAAGCCTAATACGTAATATAAACACTATTATTATGAGAATAATGTTAAATTACCTTATATTTAATATATTTTCATGTTTCAAGACTAATGACTTGGTTTCTGTGTATACAAATTAAAACCATTTGTTTTTTAATTATGTAAATTAAAAAGAACTACGGAAGTCCCAAGAGGCCGTGCATTAAAATATTTTTCTCTCATTTTCATGACTTAATTTTTTCGTGATCTCGACATAACAAAAAGTTATGTCGTGATCACAACTTATTTTTTTGCTTTTATTTTTTATGTATTACAGTTTTCTCAGTTGCTTTGGTGCATTTCTCACAACACTATTTACATTTGCACAACAGTTAATGCATTTCTCAAAACAATTAGTATAAACTGCAAAACCTAGTTGATAACCTCAAAATGGATAGCTCATTCCTCAAAAGCAAGTATTCATGTCAATGAAAGTGTCAGTGTCATCAAGATGAAAAGTCCTGACACCATTGTTTATGAACAAGATGGTAAAATGGCTTTATCATGTTTTCATGTTTGATACTCTGTACATTTTTTTCCAATTTGTTTCCAAGTGTCACAAGTCAGATTTTGGTGACACTTCCTGAAAATGCTCAAAACAGCACTATATACTATTTGCACAGCCATTTGAAAACTACAGTAAAGTTAGACATCACCAAATTTAGTGAGGTATCTGAGTACAAGACACTGAATATGTGTTTCACATTTTTCTTAGCAATTGTAATTTATTCACAGCATTGTGCAAAAGAATAAATAAACCCTTATTTACAACAAACATAAACTTCCTTTGGGTAGAGCTTTGCACAGCTGTAAACAATATAGCAGTACATATTGGAACTGAACCTACAACACACATAGATCTGTAAATGATTCATGAAATTGTTCAATTGTTCAAAGAAGAAATTTTTGACAATTAGTTTTATATGGAATGACTATTCAGCATTCACAAGTTTAGATAATTTTGACCGACATGACATTAGCTTGTATAAAACAGCAGAGAGTTGAATGAAAGCAATTGATGCCTGTCCAAAAGCATTTGCAATTTGTTGGAAGGAATGAGAAACTGCTACTATGATGTGCACAAATGACTAATTGTTTTGAGAAATGCGTAACTGTTGTGCAAATGTAGTGTTGTGAGAAATGCACCAAAGCGACTGAGAAAAACTGTAATTATTATTATTATTCATTCATTTTCTTTTCGGCTTAGTCTTTTTATTAATCTGGGGTCGCCACAGCGGAATGAACCACCAACTTATCCAGCAAATGTTTCACGCAGAGGATGCCCTTCCAGCTGCAACCCATCACTGGGAAACCCATAAACACTCATTCGCACACATACATACACTATGGACAATTTAGCCAACCCAATTCACCTGTAACGCATGTCTTTGGACTGTGGGGAGAAACCGGAGCACCCAGAGGAAACCCTCGCAAACGTAGGGAGAACATGCAAACTCCACACAGAAACGCCAACTGAGTCTGCACCGGCCCTGAGAACAGGGAGAGAATAGCCCAACTGCAGACGCGCATTCCTGCAACACCTAGGCGTTCAGAACATCCATAATAATTTGCGCGCAAACACTCGGGCTCATGATTAATGTTCATTCATTATTATATTCATGTATATGGTTATATACCATTGTTATATATCATTATTTACAATAATATTCCCTAAACTACCATTGTAAAGCAACTCTATATGGCGCAATTTCAAAGTAATTTTAAATATGTTGCGGAAAGGCTGAAAGCAAAAGCAGGATGTTCATCATTTTACATTTTACATTCTTACATGCAGCAACTTATTTTGCGCCATATACTGTAGAGTTGCTTTAAAATGGAAACAGTTGAGGGAATATTGTGAATAATAATACATTATCATATACATGAATATAATAATGAATGTGCACTAAAAACATTATCTTTTAAAAATAGGTTTTTATGAAAAATGGTTTTGACCCCGCTCTCCACTAGCACAATTGATTAATTCAAGTAGCCTACTTCACTACAGTATGGTTCAAAAACTCTATAGTATTTTTTTACTATGAATGTCAATAGTGATCAAATATTATGTCAATGTTAATAACATAAACATAATTACATAAAATGTAATTTCTCCTGAGATGGTAATGTTTAATTTACATCACTTTATTTTATTTGTAGGCTATTCATTTCAGGATTCTTTGATCAAGAAAGGATTTAGTTGGAAATAGAAACATTTGTCACATTGTAATGTGTAACGTGTAAATACCTTTACTGTGACTTTTGGTCTTTTTAATGTAGGCTATCATTGTCCACTAATAGAAAAGATTTGTTTTATCAGTTTTTTTCTCAAATTGTTCCTGGAAGGTATGCTAGTGGTGCAGTATGGGCATGACAAGTTGAATATAGCCTAATTCTCCAAAAGACACCATTTTTGCTCGTCGTCCTTTGAATGAAAGGAGCAGTGTGTGGTAGCGTGACTGTTTTTGCCTGGTAATGTGGTGGTCGTGTGTTGTGTTTTGAACCGAGTGGGAGGAGACACAGACATGAGCAGCACATCAGCATCTGAATGAAGCATGTAACCCCGCTGAAAGCACTTCGAGTCTGGGCATACAGGGTAAACAACGCCGCCACCATTTTACTATCGTTTATATGCTTTTCTCTTCAATGGACGGGCTATTGTTCAAGCCGCAGATGATGGCGGACGTCAATGGCAACAGTAAGATGATGAACGCAGAACTGGAGGTGAAAAAGCTTCAAGAGCTCGTGCGAAAACTGGAGAGGCAGAACGAGCAGCTCCGGACGAGAGCGAACGCTGCGAACAACTGCACCTCCAGTGTCCGTCTGTTAGCCGCTCCGGCGTCGGCCTGTCCCGCAGGTCCGACTGGCCCAGACACAGGCACGTTTCAATCCGGGAATTATTGCGTTTCACCTTCATATTCCCCGTCCTTTGGCTTATCGGATGAGCACTATCCGTATTTTCATCCGCAGTCAGTGACTGGTGCTGATGAGGAAGATGAAGATGCTACTGTAATGGATGAGGTGGAAAAACTAGACCTTCATGCTCTTCTTCCCATCGATGGAGAGTCTGATTATAGCTGGTACTGATGCTTATACTAAACATTTGTTTTCATTGTCTCTTTGTCATCCCTTATGGTCAGTTCTCATGAATTGTCACTATAGTATGTGTCCTGGTCCATTGTTAGGTCGGTGAGTGTAAACATCTCAGAAGACATCTTCATTAGGAATACCTTCATTAGTGTAGTAGATTGGCTTGGTGTTACATTGCATCTGGTGATGTGAATATATATATATATATATATTTCCTTTTTGAGGTAGCCTAATATGTAGACATAATGCAAGGCACATGAAGTGCAGAGACTGAAATGCTAGATTTGTTTTGATTGTTTATGCCAGATCATTGTCAAAATCTTTTATGCTTAACCACTGCAATATGTAGACTAGACGAAGGGGAAAATCATGCCAAATATGGATGGAACCACATCTAAATACGGATGTCTTAAACATTAAAATAAGCAGGACATTTAGATGTTTTTATTATTTACAATTTAAAAACATATTTTAATATATTTAAACTATTTCTAATATTTGTATCTATTCAAACAATTATCAAATCAGATGCATGTACATATGAGCTCTTTGATCAGATGTTTTTCCTTACAGTACTTGCCCTTGCTTCTGTAGATCTTTCTTCTAATAAACACAAAAGATATTTTGAAGAATGCTATAAACGTTTAAACACTGACTTTGGTAGCCTATTTGTTTTTATGGAAGTCAGTGGTTACAGGTTTTCAGGTTTTTTCTAAATGTGTTTTGCATTCAAGAGAATAAATAAACTCATAAATGTTTGGAAGTACTTAAGGTTGAGTAATAGTGAGTGAATTTTTATTTTTGGGTGAACTATCCAAATTCACCCAAATTTGAAAAATTAGTGCAAATAAAGAAAATGTAACTGTAAAGTGAAAGTGAAAGTCATGATGTGGCTAAGTATGACGGTCCAAAGTACTCAGAATTTGTGATCTGCATTTAACCCATCCAAGTACACACACAGCAGTGAACACACACCCGGAGCAGTGGGCAGTTATAGTGGACTGGAGTCATTTCAAGCATGGAACATGATAGTGATAGAAATGTATAATTTAGCTATATCTCATACTTTTAAAAATATATTATAAATCATTAATATATATCATTAATAAATCATATATTTTGCATATAATAGAATTTACATTGTTTAAAAACAGTATTAACTGTATGATTAATGCGATACAATTAAAATATAAAACATTGTCCCACATTCATGTCCTAAAGATTTAGAACTCTTATTTAAAGTTGGATCTTTAGGAAAACTAAACAATAAAATTACAGGGAAGTTTACATAATTATGTGGCAATTTAATGATTAAATGTCTAAATATTAAATATTAGATATTGCAATGTGTGTGTCCATAAGGTCACATCACTGGAAATGCAATGTTTATTTGGGATTATAGTTGATCAGCATAAAAGTTGAGAATACATGAGATTTGTCATTGCAAAGAATAACCATAACAGACTGAAAGTTTATCATTTGCATGTGTTTTAAAGGCAATTCCAGAGTGCTTAAAACATTTGGGCACAAAAAAGTACATTTGTAACTTTAATGAAGAATATTTTACTGAATTATTAATACAATAAACACTATAGAGTGTAATTTCATGTTTCATTATTCAATTTCTGTACCTGAATACTTTTTGACTCAATTTGCACGCAAAAGTTTACTTTTTATACATGATTTACAAATTAGAGCTATTCAAGCTATCTGGTGAAATTGCATTCATATCGCAATATATATCGCAGAGAAACAAAATATCGCAACGTCAGATTTTCCAATGTCATGCAGCCGTAATTCAAACACTATAAACAAATCAGTGAAAATCAGTAGTTGATATAACTTTACTGTAAACATAATGCTAGGTTTATTTTAGATTTTACACATTTAAATTTACAGTAGAACAAAAAACATATATATAGTTAATATTCCAACATTTTGAAGTACTAATGTGTGTTGTGTATGAAAAACACATGGTGATTAGAAAGCCTATAAGTTAATCACAAAGAGCTTCTACATGAGCTTAAGTAACTTTTAAAATATTGAACATGCATAGTGTCATAGAGACAAATACAAAACATCATCATGGATACTCGCACAGTGCTAATGTATTGTAAAAAATTTAATTTAAGAACATATGGTGTAATATAAAACTCATGCATGCATAAACGATAAGAAAAAATGAAGTATTTATTGTGAATTAGGAAACTGCTGCTATTCAATTGACCCTTCGCTAAGCCACACCCGAAAACCGCCACACACCAATCAAGGCTTAGCAACCATAGCTACGCGCAGGAGGTCTGTCAAGCTTTCGAGCGAGGGAAACAAGCCAAAGCTTTGTGCATATGGATTGTGCAAATCTGATACCCGGTATCCTAAAAGTTTGGACAGGGTGGTGGAATTTTTTTCCCTTTCCAAAATCTAAAACACAAGAGGAGAAATGCCAGCGTGGATCAAGCTCTGTGAGAGGCGCTAAAGGAGTTAAATTTTGTTTTCGGTATTCCTGACTAGGCATGGGCCTGTATAAGATTCTGATGGTATGATAACCTTGGATAAAAATATCAGTATCAGTTCACAGTATCACGGTATTTAGATTGCTACTCTAAAATATATTCTTTTTAAATGTTGGGGTAAACAACACATTTTCCCCCCTTTTAAGCATAATATATGAAAATTTTTTAAATATTTAAAACATTTTGGAGCAGTAAACTTGTCAGGCTAAATTATGAAAATGAATCATTGACTTCTGCTATCTTGATTAAGTTTAAAAATACTGTTGTCCTAAAAAACAAACAAACAAACAAAAAAATCAAATAAAAAATCTTACATATACCTTAGCAACGGTATTACAGAAAGTTTTGCCGGTTTTAAAACCTTGACTTTTCCAAAACGTCGTATACCATGAAAACGGTTATCGTCCCATGCCTATTCCTGACACATTTGGTGATAGGAACTCACACACGTCTTACCCTAAAATTATCTAACTGAGTCAGTGTTTCCTTCAAAAATACAAAGCAGGTTATGTTTCCCAGCTGTCTTTTTCTCTTTTTTCTCTCGATATTATGAGCACTGCTCCGTTAAGCCCTTGCCATAGTGCACATACTAATAGCAATCATATTTCCATCTGTTTCAAGCAACAAATATTTGAAATTACGTATCAACAGATCAAAACCGAGATGTGATCACAATCTGAGCACTTGCGACCAATATACTTCACCTGCAGCTGTTTTTCAGTCATTCATAACCCTCATGTCCATGTCAGAGCTACAAATCACTGATGTTTTTGGCGGTCTTTTAGAAATTAGTCATTGGTGATGGCATTATACCAGGTTAGTGTCTGCTTTTATATTTGGTGTCTGATTAATATTTGCTGGTAGGGAAAAATCAATTTGTTTGCTTCTGCTATTTAAAGTTTGATTTGAATTTTAATGTATTAATTTTTTCCACTTAACTGCAAATTAGAAAAGAAACAGTATAAAAAGCACATAAACATACTGACAGTTATAGGCGCTGTACATTGTTATGGGTCAATGATGCTAATATTTGGCACAAATCAATCAATTTCCCCTTTCTGTCTGTTCTTTCTACGAATTAATTATGTAGAAGCACTGTCCATGTGTGTTTCCTCGTTGGTTAGTAACGCTATATTTCATTGCACAACAATTAGTCTATCAGGCTTTTTGGCTAAAAATAGAGAAATCAGGGTTTATTTTGTTATTATTAAATTATTTTAAAATTTCACCTCTCCTGCTGTGCATGAACTAAACTGTTGAATGGTCAGTATATGAGGCAGCTAGTCTAACCTAGCTTCAATTTTGATTTAATAATTTTCTAATCGGTTGCCTATTATGTCGTGAATATACCCCTGTAACGCATACTGCAGTCTTTTTTTTTTTGTCTTGCTTTCTCAGATATCTCACCTGTTCGCCAAAAATGACTAATTATAGCCCTTAGAATGTCTGACACCGGCGCATACATATTGTAATAGACGTGCCAGGCACAAAAGCTTGACAGGCGTAGCAACAGTAACCAAGGAGGGCAGGGCTTAGCGAAGGGTCAATTAAATTTTTACCAGCACATTTATATATTTATATTTAAAATGGCAACCTTTATTCTACAATGCCTCTTGAATCAAAATGTGGATAAAATTTACAGTAGGACACATAAAAAATCAGTATATAAATATTTTTCGCTTCTGTGGTTGGTTTTTATATTGCAGACAGTTTCCACAGAATGTCATTAATTATTGTTCTTTTTAAACAAATGACTAAGATTTAATCAAACATTTAATTAAACCTAATATTTTTATGTGCTGCTGTAAAACTATTTAAAATTTTAATCAGCTGAATTGTGAGTTTAATGATAAAATTCATAAACCAGTGCTCAGCAATATGGTCTTCCTGTTGGAACGGGGCCAGCATGATGCTCAGGACAGTAGATGGGATCTGCCTTGTCACTAAAGTTTAATTTGCCTGCGACTGTTTGTCAAACATTCGAGAAACAGTTTGTGCTTTTAAGCCTTTAAAGGCCATCTTTTCTGTGATGTTGTAAACACCATATTTGATTGGATATTGTGAGCACATCATTTTTTTCCATAACCTGGTAACAATCAGGGGTGCGTTTCCCAAAAGCCAACCAATGTCGCAGGTTCTGTCCAATGCTCCAACAAACATTCGCAAACTGCATTGCAAACTTTTACACTTGCAACTACACATCTAGAGCTGTAGTTAGAAGCATAGTTTCTCGCTATGTTCTATTCCCAGTTATCCCTCTATGCTTTATTCCTTTCAAAAGTTCCAACATTTAAACTTAGAATGATTTAAAAAAAACATTAATCTCTCTTAGGTGTAGGCTAATTTGCTTTCAAAGTATTTTTAACAGTTCAGTTTTAGCGATCTTCATATTGACAATTGCGCTTCCTTTGTTGTGCACTTTGAAAATATTTATCCTATTTTGGCCGGAGCCGTGGCTCATGACGAAAGCTATAGGTGAAAGCAAAATTTACATTACGTCTCCAGAGCTTGTGAAAACCAAATATATAGCATACGTTAATGGTTTTAATTCATAGTAGGTTATTTATTAAGAAATGTGTCTGTAGCCTGCCGTATATAACATGGGCCTAGTGGTTAGAACATTTCTGCAGTGGTTTGAATGTGTCAAAGTTAAAAAGTAGACTTTTCAAAAAATAAATAAATAAAAATAAATAAATATACAATATCCTACTTAATAATAGATAATATAATAATAATAATAATAATTATTATTATTATTATCATTACTTTTCTTAATATATAGCTTACTGTAAATTACAGCCATTAACAATTTATATGATTTATATATGAGAATAGAATACATGTTAGCTAAGTTTTTATGTTTTAGCATGGAATATGGAATGTTCTTAATAATATTTGTAAATTAAACATTGGCCCTATATGTGCTGTTTACATATATTTCAGTTAATATAGAAAACAAGATATGTTTTTACCAAAACTAATATTGTATTTTTTAAGTGTGTACGTGTAAAACAACATGATTGTAAACGAAAAAATTGTGGGCATTTTCTCTAAAGAAGTTGTTACTCCGCCCCATTAGAGCGTCATTATGGAGATTTTATGTTATAACTAACGTAGTTCAAACGATGGATCTGCAACAGAGAATCTACAGTTTTGGGGAAGCACTGATAGAATGATAGTTCAGCCATGAGTTATGTCGTTGTTTGGGAAACGCACCCAGTACAGCGAAGAGACGGTAACATGGTGACAACATCAAATTAGGAGACTAAAAGAAAACGTTTTTTCTAACATCTTGGAAGCAGACATTTTCATGGGTACAACATGACAAAAAAATGAAGTGATGTTTTGCACAGTTGGTTGTCAGTTTGGCAGGTCAGCCACCTTTTGTAAAATAATTTAGAACTGCAATAAAATACTTGCACATTGCACATACTGCTCTTTTTGGTTGCATAACACTTAGAATTTTGCTTATACATTTTTTAACATTTTAAAAATATTTAAATTCTAGATTCACAGACGTTATTTTTGACACATTATTTAAACTATGTGGTTAAGAAATAGCTTTTAACTTTTTGGAAAAAAAGTAAAAATCTAAACCAATCAGGCCAGTAGAAATAAATCCTTGTTTTTGAACCCTGATCACCCATACAGAAAACAATACAAAATTGATGTTTACAACAGCACAGATTGGAATGTATTGACCAAGTTTTTATTTCATCAGGTTGTACGTGTCTCCCAAAGCAAAGCTGTTTCCTCATGCTCTCCTCAGTCCTCTTCAGTGGTGCAGGCATGTGCTGGACAACCCCAAACCTGAGGTGGAGTTAGCCAAACGCTCCTTATGCTACAAACTGGACCAAGGTACCAGTGATAAGTGACATATAAAAAACACAGTAATTACATTAATATAAAGTTTCTCAGTTTTGTTTCTTCCACAATTTGATAAAGATGTAATATTTGTATTTATTTTATATCGTTGGGATAGAAATGGTTTATGGTCTTGAGGTTTTAAAATGACTTACAGAAATGTTGAGCATGAAGGCCTTTTACACCAATGATAATTAACTATGATCATGTAGTTTTAAAAATCTTTTTTTAAGAATTCACAACATAAAAGACACAAAGATAAACAAAATCATTGAAATCACCTTCATAATTTTTCGATGAATGATAAAAACAGCCAATCAGAATTCATACTAATTTTAAAAGGGCAGAAACAAAACTGCAGTGTGTGTTTTTCTGTGAATGGTAATGTATTTATAGTTGTTTTTATAGATATATTAAGCCTTTACAGCTTTTTAAATGGAATTTAGGTAGTCTGTAAAAAATATTTTTCCAACATGTAATTTAAAAAAATAGTTTCAAGAGTTCACACTTAGCTGATGATTCATCAATAGCTTGTTTGGCATGCTGTCCCGGGAGAGAGCCCCGAGCTCAAGGGATCCTCGAGCCCGGGGCTTCCTCCCGTTTGCAGAGCGAGAGGGGAGCCTGAGCTCGGTGGATCTCAGAACTCCCCGTCTGCAGTAGCTAAGGGAACCCGTGAGGAAAAAGCAAGGGGGCTAGACAAATGTTTCATTGTTATGCATGATGTATATTTTTTGGATGGTGGGAGGAAACCGGAAAACCCGGGGAAAACCCACGCGGACACGGGGAGAACATACAAACTCCTCACAGAAACACCTACTGACCTGGCAGGACCAGGGTTGGCAGTGTTCTTGCTGTGGGGCTAACAGTGCTAACCACTGGGCCTCTGTGCCGCCCGATCTAAGGTGAAGGAGGAGAATGGGGAGGAAGGGAGGTTTCTTCCAAACGAAGATAAGGTGGACTGAAAACTGTGGTTATTTATAGTAGCTTATGGCTCATATGATTGGATGATACTGATTAGCTTAATACGAGACCAGCTGTGATAAATCATAAGCACGTGATCCTCCCGAAATTAGTTTATTAATAAACTTCACTTAGTACATTTTAAAAGAAATTACTATTCTAGATTTTCCATTTCAAAATTTCACATTTAATTAAATGTGTTATTTTTTGTTTCTTAGTAATTATTTCTGAATATTACTATAGCTGTTTTTACAGTGATAGTAGTTTTAAAGCCAATTATTTCAGTTTATTTGCAGTTTATCAATGTTGGGAATAAAGTAATAGGATTGGAAGGACGCTGGACAACGGAGTTGAGGATCCACATGCAGTATATTAAAAGTAGTAGTCACGCTGGCAATGGTCAAACAGGAACAGACAGAAGCATGCAGGTTATCCAAAAGAGTAGTCGGGGTCACAGGGAAAAGGATCAGTTCAGGCAGCAAACAACATAAAACAATTAACAAGGCGAGGGTCAGAAAACAGGGCAAGGCAAGACAATGAAACACTTCGAAATGTTAACCATGTCATTAATGTTATAAACCAACAAGACTCAGCAAAGTCTGTGTGTGTGTGTGTGTGTGCGCTGTTTACATGGTCCATCTGATTAGTCCATTATGAGCTTCCAGTTATGTGTGTGCAATCAAAGAGAGAACTAGAACTGGTGTGTGTCCGGTGCATGATGGGATTTATAGTTCTTATCAGTGGCATATGTATAGTTCTCCAGCAATCTGCACAGGCTGGATCGCTAGTGTTTGTGACAGTAATACTTTACAGTAATTTATTCCTTTTTTTGCTGTAACGTGATGGTCCAAGGCATTACTAATCAAATTTTAGTAATTTTTGACTCAGTACATGTTGAGTAACACATGCATTTCAACACACTTTTCATCCAAAATGTAATTGTTCAAAGTAAAAAAAAATACAACAAGAGCACGAGATATTAGAGCACTACTAGAAGTCATGTATTTAAAACAAACAAAGCTATAGTTTGATGACACAGTGACTGAGTGTGGACTTATGGGAGTTGTCATCTTCATATTAGATGCTTTGGCTGTTTCAGGCTGTGGCAGTTGTTAATTTTTAATGGGAGATATTCAGAAAGCAGCACAACCCACATTTTCCTTGGTCATTATTAAGCCTTTCCCCCTTTTTTGTTCACATATGAAAACTACCAAAAGTAGTTGCTATAATGTAAGTACAGAAGTCAGCTAGATATACAATGCTGTTCAAATGTTTTTTAGATATTTTAATAAAAAATACAATGTATTTGGAGTGCTCAGCATAATTGAGTACACCTCCTTTTGAAAATGACTATTTTTATCTGTTTCTCAGTGAATATAGCCTTTCATTTTTGGTGCATTTAAACAATATAGTTGGATCGAACAGTTATATCTATTAAGATAAGAGTTTGGTCACCTTACATCTTAAGGAACAGAAAGATAATGGGCCCTATCAAACACACCCCGCAATAAGGCGCAAGACAATTTGTTGCTATTTTGTGACCAACGCAACCCTAATTGTGCCACTTTGCGCGACATTGTTTAAATAGTAAATCCATTTGCGCCACTTTGTGGACTCATGGGTGTTCCGGTCTAGAAAGGAGGCGCATTGTTGGCACGTTGCTATTTTGAGGAACTAAAATAGACTGCGCAATAGCCTTAAATGCCTACACTTTGCAATACACACAGGATGTACAGCAATGCGCAAATATCTTTACAAATGAAAAAGAATTAAAGGATTAAAATGTTACACAATATATTGTTTTCTACATAAATAAAAAAAAAACACTACCTCCATGCCTTCTTCATCTAGGGTGACTTTTTTCAGTTTATTCATGACAATTTGTATTTGAATAAAGTTATTATAAGTAGTATTATTTATTATATGCATATTTATATTTGTTTTAATAAAAACAAGTTTAGATTTGTCTACCTGTTGGGTTTTGTAGATGTATGCATCACCATATGAGGCATAAGAATAGGACATATGTTTGGATATAACTAAGTTTTTTGACCACGCTTTGTTATTATTGTTCATTTATTTGTTTGCTGGAAATTACAACTGAATTTAGAAATAGTTTTGAAACAAATCTTTGTGCTTAACAAACGAAATGAAATATTTAGGCTAATGAATGTCTTCAGTGGAGTGCGTACAACACCGTTTCCTCATCCACGAAAGTTAAAAAGTAAAGTAAAGAGAAAGTAAAGAGGACAAATGGCGGAGGCTCATTCTTTATGCTCGCTGCAGATGGACTGTTTAACTCGCTAGTGAAGCATTCAGTTTTTCCACTTACAGATATATATGCCCGCCATGTAAATAGCAAATGCACCATGGCCCATAAAGGGAATTGGGAGATGAAACTCTGATTTTTATGGTTTTAAGCACGTTATGCTCAAAACAAAACATAACTCATTAAGAGATTAAGCACAACCCAGTTAAACCATGCGCTGAGGTGCAAACTGTATTTTTCCATCCTTAAAATAGCAAAAGTGGATTCGGACATGCCCTTAATGCTTTTGCGCCCTGCGTTTTAGACTTTGCACCTAGATCGTTAAAATAGAGCCTGATACATTTAAATTACAAAACTTCAAATAAATGTTATATTGTGTTTTTCTTGATTTTTCCTGTTTATTAACATTTTTTATTTAATATTTTTAATTTAACAACATATGGCTTTGGTTTTGGTCCTGGTTTTGGCTTTGTTACTGACTAATCTAAAATACATGTTTATGCACAAATGTGTTACTGTAAAGCATCCTATCAAAAAATATTAATTCAAAAGAGAGATCTATAAGGGTTCCACTCATTTATGCTGACTACTTTAAGTTCTACATCTGTAGTTATATTATTACTCAAAAGTAATACATGATCATTTAACGCATTACACTATTGAGACAGTACTATTGTAAGGTAAGGGATGTGGGTTTACAAAAAAAAATGCAACGAACATAATCGTGTTGCACTAATACACTTAATTTTGGTTTTATTGTAAAAAAAACAAAAACAAGAAAGCTTGTTAAATGAGAATCTGAAATATTTTATGGCATACTCCAAAAAATAAATATGAGTTAGTATTCAAAAAAGTTTTATTTTGAATATTTTTTAAAATAAATTGGTTTTACACTTTATAAATTTAGATTGTTCAAAGTATATGTATTAATTCCAGTACTTTTTCCATAAACTGACATATCAACCTTTTGCTAGAGGTTTGTATTTTAAAAATTATGGGATGTGTTGAAAAAAAATGCATTGATTGTGTTAACTAGCGACATTAGGAGTTAAGAAATGCAATTCAAACATTTTTTCTTGTTGGGGTAGTTAAAGGGTTGGGAGTATGTTTTTAATAGTATCCAAAATATTAATGAATAAGACCTTTAGTAGATGTGTAGAGGTAAACTTATAACCCACACTATCAGTTGTAAGCTGCAATATGCTAAAGAGATTGTGTCCATCATAACAAATGTACATAACTTTACTGTAGAATCAACACTAACATACTGTATATATCAGAGACTGTCTCGGGGACATTGTGAAATGTTTTTGTATTAATTATTTCTGTGGATGAGCCCATACATAAATGATGTATGAGGTGCAGATACAGAGATGTGTGTTGTGGAGTTGCGGGTGCTCTGAAAGGCTTTTGAAAGGCCAGATTCAGTAAGCTTGGCTCTCAGCAAATGGGGTCATGAATACATCTTTGTTCAGGCGGCCTCTGAAAACCTTTGTTTTTGTGGGTCACCGTGAATGCTTGTTTTTATGCAATCTTGGGAAGGCTAATTGAGGTACGCAAAAGTACTGGTGTTCGTTTGACTACCAATAAATTATTTTCACTGTTTTAAAGGCAGAGAAATTTGGAACAATGTTCTAGTTACTGTTTTTGAAAATTGTCAGAAATTGTTTTCAATAATTCTTTAAAATGTGGTACCCATAGAGTGGTACTGCATCCATCTTTACTGAGAATAGTCTTTATTTTTATTTTTGTAATTAGAAAGATACAGCTTTGCGAAAAAGCAAAGCAACTGGAGGCATGCTGTGGGTGGATCTACTGAGTCCACTTGCGTTTAGCAATTGACAACAACCTGTGATATCTCTGTATATAAAAGTGGGGGCAAAACTTTGCAATTGGAACTCTTTGACATGTACAATCACACTGTTGTGATCAGCTAGTCCCTAGAACATTCAGAGCGTTCAAATCTGCTTTCTCAACTGGCTGGCACTGAGACAGAGAAATATGAACGTATATCAGTGTTTTCAATGAAATAATGTTTGTTTTGTATTGTAGGCATTTGAATACACATATTTACTTGCAAAACTAAATATTTGTAAAATCACATAGATTATGGAAGACGGCAATGATAATCTATTTACACATAATCTGTATTGCATTGAAATACACATAATGTATTTTTGAGAGAAGTCGATGAATTGAAGTGCAGTAAATCCAGAAGCTCTAATCACTCCACTGCAGTGCAAATCTTTTTTTTTTTTTAATGAAAATAAGCTGCTTTGACACAATCGGCATTGTAAAGCGCTATAGAAATAAAGATGAATTGAATGAAATTAGTACAAGTACAATATTGACAAAGAAATATTGAAATATTTTAGCACCGTCTATGATTTACATGAGAATCCAACACTTTAACAATGACTCTTCATTGCTTGTCCTCCCCCCAACCAAACTAAGATGAGTAAATGCTAGGGCTGCACAATATATCGAAACATTTTTATAATTGTGATAATAGTATATGCAATATTTCAGACAAGTGCAGCAAATTATTATCTGTTTACTCTGCCAAGCATTGTGTGCTGCATGCATAGGGTATTTATCCAAATCTGACCAATCAATCAGATGGGGCTTTTACTATCTTTATTCCTATACACCTCTCCATAAGATGCTGTTAGGTGAACCTAGAGCTGAAATTAAATACTAATTCCAGGAGACAAGAGAGAAAAATGACAACAGGCAAAAAGAATCAGTATTTTCGCCAAGGTTTTCAGTCATTCGTGCTGTTCTAAATGCTATTTTTTAAGATTTCATTAGCTCAATAGAATATGTATTAAAACATTTTGTTATCGAAACACTCAACAACCATATTGCATATTTTCCCTGTATTGTACAGCCCTAGCAAATACAGAGATATCACCTATTGCTGCTAGTTTAACACCAACGATAACTTCTTTGAAGGTCGTTATTGAACTACAAACTCATCCATGAACTACAAATCCCTGCATGCCGTTACACACAGCGGTCACCATTCTCCTGATCACTTATGTACAGCTGATTATTATTGATTATTAATCGCACTATATATACACCCTACACACATCAGTCTGGAGTCTTTGATGCTTCACGTCACATATATTTCCTGTCACTGTGTTTATGCCTTAATCTAAGTTTTACTTGTACTTTTGGATCGATGCCTTGTTTATGACCTTATGACTGTTTTGACTATAAATTTGGATTGCCCTGTTTGATTTTTAATTTTTCCTAATTTTGTCCATGATTACCTGCACGAATATTTTTTTTATATATTATTATTAAGCTGCACCTGGATCCTACCTCTCTTGTCTTCACCATGCTGAGACCCAAACGTGACAACTAACACATTAACCTGTGTGATATGTAAACAAACTTTTTCACTTTACCAATTTTTTTTATTTGCTAATTTGCTTTACTATAAGCATTTATTCACATTATACCAACCTAATCTATTACCTTGCTGTTACTAAATTAATGTTGCTGTGTGTGATGTTTGTGTTGACTGCACCTCCCTTTTCCCATTAGCCAAAAGATGGCGAGGGGTCCTCTCAAGCTGTGTGTCTTCAAGCGTTCTGTACAGTCCTTTAGATGGGGTCTCTTCTTTAAGCAGCTGCTCTAAACCCTTTACTAAACCTGCACTAACTGAGCAAACAGGTAATGTGTGTGACAAATAGAAAAGTTTCTCATTATACGTTAGATTCTTTCTCTAACTCTCTCTAACTTTCTTTCTCTAACATTTCTCTAACTCTCTTATTGCATCGTGTATTACTTTGAAATAATATTCGTGTGTGTACTGAATGTACATTTTTTAGACAATTACATTTTATTTATGATCAAATACAGTTAGCTAAACTTTAGAATTACAGTGGAGGAAATAAGTATTCAACACGTCAACATTTTTCTCAGAAAACATATTTCTAAAAGCGCTGTTGACTTGAAGAAATTCATTTATGCAAAAAAACTATATCATAAGTTATGCTTGATAAAATGAAATGACACAGGAAAAAAACAGTATTGAACACATGAAAAAATGGAGCTGTAGAATGGCAGTGAAAGCCCAGGCAGCAGCTAAAATCTCTCAGTAGTTATTCAGCAACCCTCTGCCCATCATCAGTGTAAATGAATATTATCTGCTTCAGTCCAACATCTACATTACCAGGATGATAAAGATGAAACCAGAGTGGACATTACAACAAGACAATAATCCAAAACACAGCCAAGGAAACTCTTAAATGCTTTCAGAGAAAGAAACTCAAGCTGTAGAATGGCCCAGCCAATCACCTGACTTGAATCCGATAGAAATTACAAAATAAAGCTCAGATTTGATAGACGAGATCCACAGAACCGTCAAGATTTTTACATTCTGTTGAACTCTTTGAGCTGCCATCAACAAAAAAGTGTTTTATATAAAGTATTAAATACATTGTAGTAGTTCAGTACTTTATCCATGTGTCATTAAGTTATTATTACACAAAACAAAATTTTCAGATTTTTAAAAATATTTTTATGTTTGTGTTGTTTTTTGTTTTTTTTTACCAAAAAAATTCTGTCTGATTCAATTCCATCCCAACAAACACACAACGTTGCCTCAATGTAACGACCTTCCTACAACGTTGTAACAACCTTGTAAAAAGGTTGAGGATCTAAGTTGTTGGTGAAGGTTGTCACAACGGTGTCATAATGTTGCCATTCAAAAGGCTGTTGCTTTAGGTTGTGCTTAGGCAGCGTGGACGACCACTGTACAACATTTACTCGTCATTAATGAATCAGTTAAAATTTCAACAGACCGTTCAGCGTCTCATTCAACAACGACAGAAGAGACGTGAGTATTGCTTTATTTCTTCTTGCTAAATAAGTCATTTGTGTAGTCCTGTTGTGTCAAGCTCTGATCTGTTTTCTCTTTTTCACTGCCTATTTTGACTTGTGGATGCTGTGGATCAATCTCTGAACTGGATTCTTAGTTGGATTTCTTTCCCTGACTGCTTTCTCCGTACCAGCAACTACACTTGGTCTTCGGCTGCGCTCCCCGGTCTGCTGTTTTCTCCAGTCCAGAGCTTCAATATAGTGTCTGCATTTTATTTATTTATTGATTGATTGATTTATATTTTAATGTTTTATGTTTGTTAACCTTCGCAATTTACATTTTAATTTAGCCTACCCTTTTAGTTTAATTATATATGGTTAATTATTTAAAATAATCTATAAAACTTTATTTTATACTGTTTGCTTATAATTATACGTGTACTGTATGTATTAAATGTTGTGAAATATATAATAAAAAAGTTTGATTATATTCATTTGTGTGGCATTTTTACACTTAAAAGCTTACACATGCAGTTGTTAAATTAAAAAAAGAAAAATGAATGAACAATATGTAATATTAAGCAATACTGGAAAAGTATTACTGCTTATCCTGTATTCTAGGCAGTATTGATAAATAAAAAAAGGAAAAGGAAATAAAAATGACGCAAATGCAACGTTGTACCGACATCACTACAACGTAGATGTGTTTGTTGGGATGTCAACATGTCCAACAACTCATTCATTTTTCAGAGAAAAAAAAAACATGACGTGTTGAATACTTTTTTCCCCTCACTGTAAGAAAGAAGTAAGGACATAACATTCAATAATTCTATTCTCTTTAAAAAGTGGGTAAAGTGTATTGCAGATGTGTTGTATAGATTAAAGTATTTGGGGTAAGCCTAACAAATAATTTATGCTTTAAAAACACTACAAGTAAATATTTATGGCAATTAAGCGCACTCTTTCAAAATGGTTATGTGTAAAATATAGATTATATTTTTCAGTATTTCATAAATGTACTGATAAATGAAATGGTTAAGAAACACAAAGTAGTAATAGAATAGCTGAGAAACCTATTGATTTTTGTTTTTCAGGCATCAGATATCCTTTCCAGTCAACTCAGCATTTTTAGGTGAAATCTGAGACATCACTTATTATTAGCGGTGACCACATGAAGTCTGGAAAGGACTGTTGCAGCATATGTTCCATCAAACAAAGATCTGATTTCAGTACTTTGTCACAGAAGGTCTGCATATGGACTAGATATATGGATTTATGTGCATAAGAACAGCTCATTTTGCTTCAGGACACAGATTTTACATTGCAGGTGGCAAGTAGCACACGGAATTGAAATAAATGTACTCTTTATCTTGCGTAGTTTGCTCTATTTTTGTTCATAGTCTTTGTAGGTGACAACTTGAATGATCTATCATCTCTCTTCTGACCCAGATCCACCTTCACCAAACCACCAGAAGCCTCTCACTGGAAGGAACTGCTTGAGCCTCACTGAAAGATCTCCCACATTCCTCTATCACACGGCTACGCAGAGTAAGCTTGAGTATTATGTGTGTGTTTACACAAGTTGAGGGTCTGTAAAAGTTTTTTTTTGCTCACAAAGGCTGTGTTGTTTTATCAAATATACTATATATTTTTAAAAAAAACCTAAAAAGTGTATTCTAAAATATTATTTCAGTTAAATGTCATTTGAAAAATCTTTACTGTCACTTTTGGTCAATCTAATGTGTTTTTTTCTAATAATTTTTTTTTAAATTTAAAAATAAAATGTTTTTACCGCAAAGTTTTAGATGTAGTGTTGGGTAGCAATTCATTTAATGTAATCTGCATTACATGAGCAGATTCATGATATAAAATCATCTTTATTTCCATAGCGCGTTTACTATGTAGATTGCGTCAAAGCAACTTAACATAAATTATGAAAAAAAGAAGAAAAAAAAAACATAATATTATAGAATGCTTAAATTATTGTGATAGTATTCTATTTTACATTTATGAATGTTTTATGTCTATGAAATTGCAAACATTGTTGTTATGGTTTTATTTTTCAGGATTTATTTTTCATATGTATCCTTCAAACTTTTGTGATTAATGTGTTAGTGCAAATGTAATCTAAAAGTAATCAGAAAGTAATCTGGTTATAGTGTCTAAACGGGTGTTCCACTACGATATCATGTTTTAAACTTTATCTGATGTGTAATGTAGCTGTGTGAACATAAACAACATCTCTGCGTGTAATATGCTTAAAGTTCAATGCAAAGAGAGACACTGGCTTTTACAGAGTTAGCTTAGCAAAGCCTACAGCGAACGAATTTGGGCACTACAAAAAATATGTCCGGGTTAGTTAGAGCACAAACACTTCATGTTACGCGCATTCACCATGCGCACACACCCTGCGCAGCAATGGGGCGTGGCCAGACGTGCTGTAATGTTATAGCAGGGAAAGCTAAAATGCTGTCTAAGCGCTGCTTTTCCACAGAGCTTGTTCTGTTTCTGTATTTGGGCTTCCAAAGGACATGACACAAAGAGAGAAGTGCTTACAGTTTAATTTTAATTATGTTCCAGAGAGTTATAAAAATATATAGCTAGCATTTGACAGAGGAGAGCTTCCAGAATCTCTCCCAGTTCAGTGCTGAATTTGGCTCCTCCAACCGACGAAGCTGTGAATTGTGAGCCACAACCTGTAAGTGTTTTTATTTGATAAAATTGATCTATTACATGCACAGTTTCTAGTGTTAACAGTATGTTGTAGCGAGGACGTAAACAACTTTATCAATTTAGCTACAAATTCTTATTTATCAATTAAACCACTGTAAACACCCACAATCTTCAGCAGCGCTGCAGTTTCTCTCTATGCGGCCACTTTCCCTGCATTCTACATCTCAAATAACAAACGCACAAAAGATACGTGAACGTTTAATATTACTTACAGATGCTTATTCCAAATATATGTAAAAGACACTTGTCAGATTTTATTTTAGAGAGCAGGCTCATTTTCTGTTTAATTCAGCTACTGTTTACACAGTGCAAAAGCGCGTGTTTGTAGGGGCATGACGTGGTGACATGGAGCAGATCCACGAATCACAGCACATTATGTTAGCTGACCAATCAGAGCCTCTTGAGGGCGGGCCTTTCGGAGGAACTAGGAAATATGCCAGTCGTTTTCATGTTAGCTGAGTAGCTGTATATAATCAAAGTAAGGTATGTGAAAAAATAACATGATTTTCTACAATTGAAGCATCAGCATACATGGCTTTGTATCTTATAAACACAACCAAGCCGCCCCTTTAAAGGCTCGTACACTCTGGGATGCTATTTGTTTGCATTTATCATCAGCGTTTTTTGAGACGTTTTTCCGGATTTAAACCTAGGTAATTTTCCCTTGCGTCAAAGCAGAAGAATATGCAAATCACTCCTTGACGTTAGAGGGCTCTACACAACTTTAAGCTTCTGACACCCGCTTGTAACACAGAAGAAGAAGACAGAAAGTGACATGCTTGTTAAAGTTACTGCAATTCGAACAAGCATGGAGGATTCAAGCGATGAAGAAATTATTATTGTTCACCAGTGCAATAAGCAGCTCCACATTAATATCGCCTCTGGGCATCTTCTTTAATGTTCGCTCGCATTGACAGTTTTGCGCTTGAGCGCCTCCAAGTGCTGTTTGCTGTAACTTCAGCAGCTCCGTGCACGTGAATGAAAGTGCCAATCTGATTGGTGGAGAAGGTTTTGACGTGGCTCGTCAAAACAAAAAAATTAGCATGAGGGGTTTCTTAAAAAATTATGCTTTTACACTTGCCGTTTTGCGCGTTGGTGTGCACGAGCACGTTGGCGCCATTTATTTATTCACGAGGTGTTAAACGTCAATGGAAAACGCGAGCAAAAAGCATTCCGGTGTGCATGGGCCTTAAGATTCAAAATCTTAAATGACACCCTCATCTAAGGATGCAACAGTTAACCAGTTTTACTATTAACCGCGCTTTGATTCATCATGGTTAATTAATTGTAAAGGCTTCTCAACACTGCGTTTCTGCACAGAACAAAACTTCTGCAACTTAACAAAGTTATGCCAACTGTGCGCTAGTTTGTACACCGAGATTAATAACCATGCAGACTGGATTAACTATGACTGAGGCTTTTAACTAAGGCAAGCTTGTGTAAGTTCATTAATTCCAATAGAGGAACAGGACGCGCACACGACGCAACACGCTCACGCTTTTCAGGCACACCTAGTTGAGATGACAGGGGGCTTTTGTGACCGCGGGAACTGCAAACGGCTGAAGTTTGAGGAAGAAGCAATGAAAAGTACACAGGTTTGCAAACCCACTTAAAGTTACAAAAAATGGCGCCGATGAGAGCGATCATGTGGTGAATGTTGATCCACTAGCCGAGATCAACCGAGTGTTGAGAGAGTGCTGAAAGACTCGGAGTGGATCAGCTGTTTAATGGACCGTATCTCGATGCGTTGCATTCACTCCAGGTTCTCCGGTTTCCTCCCATAATCCAAAAACATGCAACTTAAATTAATTGACTAATCCAAATCAGCACCATAGACATGCTCCTAGTAAGTAGTTATCTCTTAAGAGCAATCACTATCTGTTCATTAGCTACTACAGCAGGGGAGGTTTTGAGATCTACCTGACCTCAAACTCCCCTCTTGCCTTGCAAACGGGAGAGAGCCCCCGGCTCGAGGATCTTATGAGCTCAGGGCTCTCTCCCGGGACAGCATGCCAAACAAGCTTTATAATCAATCACCAGCTAAGTGTGAACTCTTGAAACTAAGTTTAAACTGAAACTGCGGCTCATGACAAAGAACGGTATTGCGCGGGTGGTCATCGTAAGAATCCTTCTCTGCCCCGCTCATTAATTTGGCCGGGTGACTCGCCTGCATTTCCACAACAGAAAAATATATATCTGCGTATAACGAGACTATAAGCATTTAAAATGACACAAATCGAAACCAAAACCTTTAAAGAGTGGTAGAAGTGAGACTTTTTTCCCTTTTTTGGTCAGATCTTTCTGTTTATCAAATTGTCATGCATATAAAAACAATAGTGCAAAATGTATATTTCTTACTTCAATGCTTTATTTTTGTTTGATGCAAACCATTGATTATTTTTTCATAATGTATCAGTAGGACTTTTTATAGCAGATAACTCACATTCAAGCACATTCAAGGCAGCATGACAATGAGAAATGTTATTCATTGTTAGTATTATTGTCATCATCATCATTAATATTTTATAATTGTTAGACATTCATTTTGGAATTATTGCACAAATATCATAATCACAAAAGTCATAACAGAATTAGTTAGTTGTTTCTGGTTTTTGTTCATCCTGATTGATGTTGTTTTCAAATACAATACATCAGTTAATATACAATTTGCAGTGGTGCTCATTAATTTTTGGTGGGTGCTCCTAAATTTAAAATTGGGAGCACTGGTGATACCTTGTAAAAAGTTAATTTCAAGCCCTGAATTAGACAAATACTATTTTTTTATTTATTCCTATTTTATTTATTTATTTATTTATTTATTTATTTATTTATTTATTTATTTATTTATTTATTTATTTATTTATTTATTCATTGTTCTGTCATTTATTTACAGTGTAAAATTATTTATGTTTAAATGTCAAAAAATGTCACTTTTATTTTATGCACAAAAGAGAGAAATGGACTATTGTTTGTTTTTATTATTATTTTGTGCTGTATTATTTGGTTACTGAGCAGCAGTAAATGACACTTTAAGTTATAAGGAGTTTTCATCTGATTTTCTAAATTGTTTTGAAATTAATGAATGTATAATAATTGTGATAACTGTGAAATCATGATTATTCCTCAGACTATAATCATAAAACCAAAATCTAAAATCGTTGGATCCCTACCCTCATCCTCAAAAAAGAAACCTTAAAGGGCACCTAGGTTAGCCCTTTTTTCAGGTTTAATATAAGTGTTTTGCATCTCCAGAATGTTTCTGTAAAGTTACAGCTCAAAACACCCATCAGATTATTTATTATACCTTTTATTAAAGTCCTATTTATACATTTTTTCACTAGGTGGCGGTTTTGGTGTACTGCTCCTTTAAGGCTAGTCCCTCCCCGCCCCCGCCTACGTGCCTTTCTGCGTGCCTTAAGCTGTGGTCACACTTGACTCTTCTTCCCATAGACTTCCATTCATACACGCGAATGCGTCAGACCGGAAACGCAGGGTCATGTGTCAAGTTTTGCATGTTGCTGCGGTGCAAAGTTCAAGCTTGGTGAACTCTGACCTGCGAAATCGCATCACTTGACTGCGTGAGACCAATCGAGAATCAAAACAGGACCTCTCTGGACAGAAATTTAAAACATGGAGCAAGAGCTCGCTTTTTTTTAATGTCTAATCATCTTGTTTAATCCCGCCCCTTTTCGCAGTGCCGCATGACAGAATTTCGCACACACAAAGCCCAGTGTGACCGTAGCTTTAATCTCCTCCCTCGGCTGCATCAGACAACAGACAGACATAAAGGGAGCAGATCCCACATAGCGTTTGTGAGAAATACTACAGTAAGAACTTTACCAATGAGTATTTGTTTTGCAGTTGCATCGATGAGTCACACAAAGTTCACGCTTCGCACTCTGTTTGCACTGCTGTATGGATATCTGTTATGTTAATGTACAAAATAAACCTGATTTAACGTCCACAAACCGGGATTGAAGCGTCTTCCTTTATAATTGTTCGGACACGCGGCTGTGCTGATGAAGTAAAGCTAAGCTAAATCGCTGTAATTCATGATGCACATGCTATGTTTTAAAACATTTTAAACATGTGAAACTTACTCTTGATCACATTTGATGATGATTGATGATCCTAGCGAACTGAACAGACCTTTTATTCCTGTTTGCTTTGCGCACTCTGGTCTTGCTGAAATAATTTTAAAGGCCCTTTAAACCTTGTTAAATATGTGCTATAACAGGGGTGGGCAAACTCGGTCCTCGAGGGCCAGTAACCTGCACAGTTTAGCTCCAGCTCTGATCAAACACACCTGCTTATAGATAATTAGTGATCTTGGAGACACTGATTAGCATGTTCAGGTGTGTTTGATTAGAGTTGAAGCTAAACTATGCAGGACACCGGCCCTCCAGGACCGAGTTTGCCCACCCCTGTGCTATAATGTCTAAATTTCAATCTAACATGTCTAATCTAACTATGGTCTGACAAAAACTGCAGACAGTCTGAATGAAAATGCAGATTCTTGTCATTCCACAAAAATCTAAACATACATTGCGACTATTTAACTTAATGATGGACAGAATTTATTGTCCAAATATTTTCAATACTGTGATTAAAAATGTTTATTAACTATTCTGTTAATGATTGTTATAACTGTAATAGCAACATTGTGGAATTGACTCTTTCCACAATGTCTCTTCACTTCACCCTATCGGCAACGCAGTGTATTTTTTGTTACAGTTTACCTTTGGATGAATGGGAGACTTCTCTTGAAAATGTACAAATAAAAATGTTAACATTGCACGATTTTATTTAAGACTATTATTGATATTGGGCATGTGTCCAAATGTTTCTCTTTCAATACTGAACTGCTTTCTGAGTTTGAAAATGATTTAAGATGTAAGTTATTAAGAACAGTTTATTTCCTCAATAATGGATTTATTTTACTTTAATGCTGCTCTGAATATAAATTTATATTATCTGTTATATGTAAATGTTCCAGCATGAGTAAAATTCTTTACTAAATCGTCTTATATTACCTGGTATATCTATAAATGCAACCAGTTTCATAATTTATTATTTACTGATCTATTAATGTATTGTTCTCCATTTGAATGAATTAATTATGTCCTACCGCCACCTTTTGGGTAGATTTAATTTGATATTAGTACTACCTTTTAATTAATAATGCTACAAATAAATTCATAATCTAATAATACTGAATTATAATGCAGTTTTCTTGGTATTATTTTTGCAATTGGATTTTTTTTTAATGATTTCGTTTGATTATTAAGAGTCACATACAACATTGTTATTCTATTTCATTTAATTTGAGTATTAAATAGACATAAATGTTTTATGTTCATGAATAAAATACCTATATAGAAAAAAATGGCAGAGAACTGAGCAGTAGAATGTGAATAATATGAATGTGTTTTCAAACAGCTGTCCACTGTAAACAATCACAATAAAACACTCACAGTTTTAATTATTTCTTATTCTTCAGGACACAAATAAAAAATAATAAAAATAATTCTGACATAAAAAAAAAAGTTCAGCACCCGTGTAAACATCTGAAATCTTTATTTGACAAATACTGACAAGTGCATTCCAACTTCATCTGCAGTAAAGACAACAGCACAAAGCAATAGACTCTGTTTAAAGTCCCATTTTCTTGGTTCAAGCAGAAATATGATCCGTAATGATCCGTAAGTTTTTTTTAGATGTCAGATGTCATACCTTGAATGCAGACAACAGAAAACAGCCGTAGTCACAGTCTAACCGTTTCTGTAGTAATAATACAGCTGACTGGGTGAGTTCTCTATGGGGATTTCCATGTAGGCGGAAGTAACGACATACTGAATGGAGAGAAATCAGAAACTGTGTGGCGTCACGTGAAAAGGGTCTATTTGCTTCATTCCTACTGCTAGTTTGGTGACCACTCATAAATATCTGGTGACCCCTAGTGGGGGGCTGCAACAGATTGGGATCCACTGATCTAAAATATGTAATCAAATAGATTATGTAAGCAATAGGGTATACGCACAGCTGGAGTTTTTCCCCTGCTAGTAAGCTTTGGGTGAACGGTTAATGTGACTTTTTAAAATTTTATACGGTTGCTTTTACAGCATCGATGTTGTAATGTAATTAAAATACAATCAGTTAAATAGACTTAAGCATTCATTTAGTTTTTCAAGTGTAAAAAAAGCCGTTTGAAGAAAGTTCAAGTGTGAAGAAATGCCGTTTACATGCACACACCATCAAGATCAGCAAGCTAGCGCAGAAACTCCATTGAAAATACTGGAGTAAAATAAATGTTCATATTTTAAAGACAATGGCGCAGACAAATAGAATTTAATGCAGTGCTTCTTGTTCATTCTGAGAACCACTTTACATCGTATATCAATCAGGCAGTAAAGATCATTGATTTTTACAGAAAACAGATGTTAAACACAGCGATTTTGTAATGAAATACAGTTCACCGGAAGTGCTTTAACCAGGTTACTGAAAATTAAAAGTCCTTCTGCATATACACTATTCTATCACAGATTATAATTTGTGAGTAGTGAGTAACCTATCCAGTAATGTGTTTATGTCTGTGTCATTAAACTCTCCTTGTCTTTTTTTAGGTAATAGTCATCGGCAGCGGCCTCTCAGTCCTCAGTCCTCCATAGACAGTGAGCTCAGTGCGTCAGAGCTAGAGGAGGACTCGGTCTCAATGAGCTACAAGCTTCAGGACATGACTGATGTGGAGGTCATGGCTCGACTGCAGGAGGAGAGTATGTACTTTAATACATCATGTAGTTGGGGGAGGCTATTCATAGTCTTTTTTTTTTCTATAATTATTTTTTAGGGTTACTCTCACCTTTATTAAGATAGGACAGTGAAGATAACACACAGGAAAGCATTTGGAGCAGAGAGAGAGGGAAAGGATTGGGTTAGTATTTAACCTAATACATTTAAACTTAGGTTCACATCTTTACTTAGGCCAAGTTTACACTAATATGTTTTTAGTTTTAAAATGCATAAGTTTTTCTACAGTTTTGCCATCTGTCCACACTACGCCGGAGTTTTCGAGTGCTAAAAACGGAGTGTTCTGAAACCACTGAAGAGGCCGTCTAATTGGGGCTTTTTCCTCAATATTAAGTAGCCTACACAAAGTTCAGTCTTGCATCCTCTCCTTGTAAGTTCAGACTTCGAAAGTTTAATATGGAAAACAAACTTCAAGGACATGTCGGGTAAATCTTCAAAGGGAACAGTGTACTTTATTTTTTTTATGATTTGAACTTTTTATAGATTTTTCATATTTCAAAAAAATGTAGATGAATATCAAATACAGAACACTAACATAAAAGCAAAACAATACAAAATAATTAAATACAATAAATAAATTATATTATATAAAATGTGTAAGTAGACCAATTCTAGAACATACGCAAGGAAAAAAAAGGAAAAGAAAAATTAAAAGAAAAAAGAGGGGGTGGGGGTTGCTAATATCAAAACCTTCATTATTATTTTGTCACGTTACATGTTTGCTAACATTGTGGGTCACAGAATTTTTGAAATTTTCCCCATTTATCAAAATAAATTTCAATTCTTCCATGTAAACTGTAGGAGAGTTTTTCATAAGCTGCGACTTGTCCTAACTCTGAGATCCAGTCGAAGATCCGAGGTCTACTGGAAGATTTCCATTTTTTAACAATTACACGTCTGCCTAGCATAATGCAGCTCTGTATCCATTGCGATTCAGCTTTATTCATGTGGCTTAAGGGACATGGGTCACCAAGTATATATAAGCACTACAGTTTACGGTAATTAGGCAAGTTATTGTATAACGATGGTTTGATCTGTAGACAATCGAAAAAAATAAAGCTTAAAGGAGCTAATAATTTTGATCTTAAAATGTAAAAAAAAAAAAAAATTAAAACAGCTTTTATTCTAGCTGAAATTAAACAAATAAGTCTTTCTCTAGAAGAAAAAATATTATCAGACATACTGTGAAAATTTCCTTGCTCTGTTAAACATTATTTGAGAAATATAAAAAAAGAAGAAAAAAATTCAAAGGGGGCTAATAATTCTGACTATCTGTGCACTTCTGGTCACATGGAATTCCATTAGGTAAGGGCTATCAATTGGTATCTTGTTTTTGCTCTGAATTTGTTTATATTCGTAGAATATTTCCTTCATTTTGTTATCAATGCCTATCTTCCAATGATACAATGAGTTCCCAAAGGATAAAATCATGCACCTACAATTTTTTTATTTCAGGACCATGGATGTATGTCATAAAAGTGGACACAAGGACAATATTAACTTTAGTTTCATGGCAACTTTAAGATTCAGTCTTGGGATTCTGTTAAGTCTAAAAGTGTAGATTGGGACTTCTAAATGTATTGTGTTTTTCTGTGTAGGTCTCCGGCAGGAGTATGCGAGCACCACTGCCACAGCCACACGCCGCAGTGCCAGCTTCTCTATCCACACAGGTGCCCGCAGAAGCATGAGGAGTGAAGCTGAGCTGGAGGAAGAGGAAGAGTACGACCAGCTGTCCGTTCCCCAGCCGCGACTCTTCCGCACGGCCTCCATGCAGCGCAGCACGTCCCACACACAGAACCTCTCTAGCATGAAAGACTGCCGGCGCAGCCCCTCCACACCTCAGTACCTCAACAGCCTATCCTTCCAGCAGCTCCATGTGGCCAATAACAGCTCCCCTACAGCAGAAGCACAGAATTACAGAGCCAATACAGGTCAGACAACACAAGGTATACTGGTAACACTGAAAATTCAACAGGTTACAACTGTAAAATATATATTTATACAGCAGTTCTGTCTGGTTCTTGAATCTGATTGGCTGATAGCTGTGCGTTATTCTGCAATATCAGCGCTCGTACAGCGTATTGTATTGTATTGTATTGTGTGAATACACTCTTGTGTATTCACACAACTCCACCCACATAGAGTGACAGAAGATCAATAAACTCACTACAGTTTGACAAATACTGCAGCTGCTGGACAACATAATGTACTTTTGAGGCTGTTTTAGATGAAAATGTAGTTATTTAGATTGCTACTATGCAGTTTATTTATAAAGATAGAGCCTATTTTAGAGATATAACACTGGCATTGGCATGTTGCTGTCGAACTGTTGTATAAACGCAATATCACACTCATAGCAGTGCGATATGGCTATATATCGTCACTGGTGGAACAATTAAGACAACGCAGGCCTCCCACCAGTGCCAGCCTACAGCTTGATTTTCTTTCTTTAAAATCATTTGAGAGTTTTGTTGGCTGTGTTTTGGATCATTGTCTTGGTGAAATGTCCACCTTGGTTTCATCTTCATCATCCTGATTATGTAGATGTTAGACTGAAGCAGCAAATATTAATTTACGAGTAAGGGCAGAGGGTTGCTGTTTATAAATTAAACAGTATATAAACTTCTGAATTAAAATTCTCACTTTTATTCAATCAGCAAGCTTTTTTTGGACCGGAAATAATGCAGGCTTCTGCCAAAAGATAAGACGATGTAAAAGAGGAATCATTGTGGAAAAAAAATATTTCTCAGCTTTTGCTTATCTTTGAACAAAAAGTGGCATGTCCAAAATTGCTCATACCCTTCTCAATAATCAATAAAAAAAGTCTTTCTGGGATATTACAGCAATCAGATGCATGCTATAATTTACATTTACATTTAGTCATTTAGCAGACGCTTTTATCCAAAGCGACTTACAAATGAGGACAAGGAAGCAATTCACAACTATAAGAGCAGCAGTGAACAAGTGCTATAGACAAGTTTCAGGTGTGTAAAGTCTAAGAAGCAAAGCATTAGTAAAAATTTTTATTTTTTTTTTTTTTGAGAGAGAGAGAGAGCGTGAGAGAGAGAGAGAGAGAGAGAGAGAGAGAGAGAGAGAGAGAGAGAGAGAGAGAGAGAGAGAGAGGGCACAGTTAGTGGTATAGCCAGAGAGGCAGTTGCAGATTAGGAAGGAAAGTGGAGACTGAACAGTTGCGTTTTTAGTCGTTTCTTGAAGACAGCAAGTGACTCTGCTGTTCTGATGTAGTTAGGGAGTTCATTCCACCAACTGGGCAGATTGAATGTGAGAGTTCGGGAAAGTGATTTCTTCCCTCTTTGGGATGCTGCCCAGCATGTAAAAATATATTTTTCTCATCATTTTTTTTAAACATAAGAGTTTTAATGACTAATTTCTAATAACTAGTTTATTTTGTGAGGATAGTCAACACGTATATTTTACTAATATTTTACTAATTATTTTGATACTACATGATGCCAGTATTCATCTTTAAGTGCTATTCAAATGCTTAACTAGGTTAATTAGGTTAACTACAGTAGGCAAGTTCGATTAATTAGGAAATTAATTGGACAACAGTTTGTTACCAATAAAAAAACATTTCTTAATAATATTGATCTTAAAAATTATTTAAAAAATGGAAAAACTGCTTTTATTCCAGCCAAACTAAATAAATTAGATTTTGTCCAGCAGAAAAAAAAATGGTATAGGATATACTGTGAAGATTTTCTTTCTTAATCTGTTAAAATCACTTGGTAAATATTTGAAAAAGAATGAAAATTTACTGAAGGGTTAATAATTGGGCCTTGAAATGTATAGTTAAACAGAGTTTATGTAGAATTTTAACTCATTAACAACAACTACATCAGCAATAGTCATATTGATGCACTGATACCATTTTTTGGAATCGATCCCGATACCAAAATTCTGAGTATCGACCGATACAGATCCGATCCTGATACTGTGCTTTTTTTAAAGCATAATACAATTTCTATAGTTCTGGTGCTAAACTCAAATAATATATCTTCTTTAGTAAAAATAACAGGCTTACTGTATATGACAGACGACACAATATAATGCTTAAGGTAAACTAGGCTAAATTATTTGAGCATTCGCTATGACATTGATAGGATCTGTTTTAGTCCAGCTTATGTTTCCTTTTTTAATATTAAAATTTTTCTTTGAAATCTGTAATAAGCTACCAATATTGACCCTAATCGTTGGTAAAATAACCAGCCTTTTTAGCAAAGCCTGAAATTTTCCTACAGGTTTGACGCAGACTAAACTACACTGTCTGAGGTCAGTTTTACTTAATAAACATTCCCTTTTTTAATGACAATTTATATATTGCACTCGTCAGATTCACTTTTAAGAATTTAATCAACTACTATGACCACAATGAGCCAGGCTTTACAAACTATTCACAGCACTGAAAGTAAAGAATAAACTCGGAAGGATGAGAGGACAAAAACTCATTGTAAGAATAATCTAACGGAGCGGCGCACATTGCGTCTGCACAGGCAGTGCCTGAATGAAGCACTTGATGCATCACTGAGAGACAGCACGCAGCCCTCCAGTATCTGCAGACACTTCAAAACTGAGCGGCACAAAGGGAAGAAATGAGTGCGTTGAGGTTCTGTCCAATGCATCATTAAGCCTTTTCTAATTTAAAGTTTCAGGTAGGTCTACTTTGTGTGTGAAGAGCAGGTAATAACCCTCTCTACTCCAGTGATGAGAATGCGACCTGCTGATCTAAAAGACACAGCGCAACATGATTTAGAAAAAGCAGTTCATGTTGCAGGTCAAAATGCAAAACTAAATGCCTTTCTCCACTGATTATTTATATTAACAGGAACAAATAGTCTTGGAGAAAGTTTTTCATGTTGTCATGAACGCGACATGCAGTTTGAATTGTGAATGAATGGAGAATGATTGACAGTCGCAGTGGCGGGAAGCGCTGAAGTGAACATGAATTTAACCACATGAATATTCATCTGTGCTTCACATTAAACTGTAGAATGAGATATAATATATTTTAGATATAATAGGCATACATGACAACTTTCTAGTGCCTTATAATATGCTACCTTCATGGCTTTTGTTGACTTATAAACACAAAATATAGCGCACGCGCAAGATCGGATTTGGATAGGTACCAGCTGGCCGATACCTGATCCAGCAAAAATATGCGGTATTAAACCGATATCCGATCCATGTGTCGGTATCAGTGCATCCCCAAATAATAAAAACTTTGTCAATAATAATGATCATAGTCAAAATTTGAAACCTTTGATCAAAACTGTCATAAAACTAAAATGTGATGACATTCTTGTCTTTTGTCTTTGCTGAACTCCAGTATTGTAAACCTTGAAAGTGTACCGAGGCCCTCTAGTCGGTTTCTTTCCCCTAGTTGAGGACCACTACTGTATACTAGCTAAATATGTTCTGTTTGTCCTAGATTGCACATTTAAGCACATCTTTTTTTTTCAGACAAGTTACGGAGGAGCATGCCAAACCTACTTCGAGCACCCAGCATTCCCAGTGTCATCAATGTGCCTAATGTTTCTGCTCCAACTGGTCACATCGCTACAACGTCATCTTTATCATTACTCCGAAACAGTCAGAGTTTTGATTCCCACAATGCACTGGCCAAGATACAGTCTGCAAGTAAGTCCAACACTGTAAATGCATCCTAATAACTAGGATGATAATCCATCTTTACATGCAAACAATCTCCAGCACCATTGAAATCAATCGCTAAATTATGTTATGAATTAGATATGAACAATTGGACAGTTTTGGTAGATGTTATGATGTAAATTTAAACACTTTAAAATAATGGTCCATTAGTTAATGTAAGTTAATAAGTATAAACTAAGTATGAATCATCAGCATTTAGAAATCATAGTTTAACATTATTACAATCCAAAGTTGTTTGTTAAAGGGCACCTATGATGAAAATCAACTTTTGTAAGCTGTTTGGACAGAACTGTGTTTATGTATAGTGTGTCCACGGTCATATTGGAGTGATTTAAACAAAACAAGTCTATTTTTTAAATTTACTGAGGTTAAAATAGGATCCAAATCTGAAAATCAAAAGTGATTTTGAGGCCCACTGGAATGTGAAGTAGGAGTGCAGTTTTCCCTGTCCACCGAATTGATTGACAGGTGCCATGTCTTCATAATAACATGTATACACATGTTCACAGAAACTTTTTTGCAAAGAAACTGAGATTAAATTATATGTTACAAGTTTTTGTGATCAGCTGCACCTCAATAATTAATTTTTTGAGTATAAAATGTTTTCAAAACAGAGCATGTTTGTAGAAAAGAGAGTAAAATCACGATGTAATTCATAACCGCTATAATTACCACAGCCGCATGGTGTCAGTAAACATGCATAAGTGTGTGAGTGTACTGCAAACGGCATTTGTGTGAGACTGTGGCTGTGTTTGAAACCATGTACTTCCATATTACTCTATATGGAACGCTAAAATTGTATGCGAGCCGAGCAGTAGGTCTGAATTCATAAAATTCGAAAATCAGTATGCGAGAAGTACCCGGATGACCTACTACTTCCGGCGAGATTCTGAAGTGCACATCCCATGCACGTTACGTTATCCCATGATGCCCCGCGAGAGAATTCATGAATGGGAGTGAAGCGACGCAACTCACGAGGGTAGGTCACATGATCATGACAAAAAGGCAGATGTAGTACATCCAAATTCCATTCATACAGCTCACATTCATACTGTATAGTGTGTACTTCTAATGGCCGAGTAGTACGTTTAAATTCAAATGCAGTACCTACTGAGTAGTAGGCAGTTTCGGATGCAGCCAGTCTCTGTCACTGACGGCTGTTTATCTGACGTAACGCAGGAGAAGCAGACACGCACGTCGGAGCGGTAGGCAGGGAGAAACAGCTCATTTGTATTTAAAGCCACAAGCTACAAAAACAGCTATATTGTGATCAGACACCAAAAAGGGCAGATTCTACATTATATAATAAATAATTCGATGGGTATTTTGAGCTGAAACTTTACAGAAACATTCTGGAGACACAAAAGACTTATCTTACATCTTGTAAAAGGAGTAAAATAGGTTCCCTTTAACATTAGTTAATGCATTGAGTTAACAAACTATTAAAGAATGACTATTTTTGCTTACTAACGTTAAGAAAGATGAATAATAAGTAAATAATAATAAATAAATAAAGATGAACTATAAAAAATATAGTATTGTTCATTATTTGCTCCTGTTAGAAAATTCACTTACTGGCATTAACTAATGGATCATTATTTTAAAGTGTAAGGGTCTATCTATTAGTCCAATAACGGAACTAACAGCATGGGTGAGGGTTAAATGCATGTGCGCCTTTTTAGCACATGTGAAAAGATGGAGAAAAGTTTTTATTTGTTAAAATTTATTTTAATTGTTTCCAACTCCGAATTCAATCTGACTCCAATTTGTAATAATTTAAATTTGGATTCATCCAATTCAAGCTGATCTCTTTATAGATTGTTATTTGGTCTAATTTAGATTGATCAACATAATAAATCCTTATTTTCAGTTAATGGTTCATCGTTTACCTAAAGTCGCTTAGAGTCAGTATGCTGGCCAGTTACATCTGCTCATGGACACAACCTCGTCAGTTCTGGTTCATACAGTAGATAGAGGATATAACTGTAGACTAATTTCCTTAATAATGCCCCATGCTTGCTCATACTTAAAGAAAGTTTGATTTAGCCATTAGATTATATCATACTAAGTCAGTGATTGTCAGAAATCAACAGGTCTCTAATGCTGTGCCTATGCTCCATCCATTAAGCCCGAGTGTATGAGCAATCCTGGTCATAGACTGTTGAAACATCAGCCTAAACAATCTACTAGTTACAAAGATTTCAGGAGTTATTAGAGTTAAACAAGAATTTTACATTTATTTGTCAGGCAAAGATTTTCCATTCAAATTCAAATAATTAAACAAAATAAGCCAATTCAAAAATGTACAACATCAATTACCCAAAGATACATTACAGAGTTAGAGATTAATACCTGACCATGTAGAAGTACGTTGCAGCATATAAGCCTTGATGCAGAACTCAGAGACTCACACACTGCAATGGGGTATCCTGGCTTCAGAATCCCACACACACTTTTGCACCTTTCCCTTAAATACTCAAATCACAACAAACCATCATAAATTCAAGACAATAAAAGCATCACAAAGACACTTGTCTGGTCATGAGTTTATGTAAAGACCATTTTCCCTGGAGTGGAGCATCAGGCAAAGATCTTATCAAAGTCAAAACCCAGACCAGTAAAATATTACAGTGAAACTGAGACGATTTTACCAATCACACAGAGAAATTTAAAATGATACCAAACATGAATATGGAGCCACAAGATACACCATATAAAAAACTTGGGCATTCTGTGTGATGGGTGACTGGCACAGTTGAACAACTGGTTTCCTAGCTAATATTCTTCTCAGATTAGAAAGGTTATATGTTTTAGTTCCTGCCAATTCTCGTGGTTGTGTCTCGTGTGAACTTCCATTCCATTCCAACACTTCTCAGGGTTTAAGGGGCACCTATGGTGAAAAATCTACTTTTCAAGCTGTTGACAGACATATGCATATGCCCCCTCCCCCACTCAATCCAATTATATTTTATATATATTTTATCAAACAAATACTTTTCGCAGTTCTGAACACAACTGAAATAGTATGAAGTAGTAAAAGTAAAATTACACTAAGCATGTTAAGTCACAAAGAATTACATCTCATCCCACCCCAAATTTCTTCTCAATTTAATTTTCCTCACTAAATGATTATAGCACATTGACATGCCTTGCTTTTGTACCTTTTGTCAAAACAAAAAAAAATACAATCGCTTCTCATATGTGAGGTGTAAAGTCTTTGCATGCGCAATTGACTGATACTGCTATTACACCTCTCACAAAGTGAAATAAAAAAGACTGTTAAATGTTTAGTGTAAAAAATAAACAGAGACAAACTGCCTGAAATGTTCTGTTTTATCAAAATGTTATGGACGAACCTTTCAAAAAAGTTACCAAAGGCCTAATGTATCATGATACATTATAAATTTATAAAAACTGAACAAATGACTATTTGTTCAAGTGTGAGTTTTAACAGGGTTAAGAATCATTATAATCAAGTATATAGAATTTATAGGGGATTTTTTTAAATCCAAATATTATTTTCTATTTTATCTGAAATATATTCAGGTCTGTACTTACATAAACATACATTTTGTGTGATCCCTCCTATTTTGGCAAAACAATTAAATAATTATTAATAAATAATAATAAATAAAGACATTTTTTTCAGATTATTCTTATAACTTTTGAATCTCTTATTATCCAATTTGTCATGGCAGTTTTCATTTTAAGGCATTATTTGTTCTTTTTTTCTATTGTGCTCCACTTGTTTTCATTCTTCTCTCTATTTTGAACATGTGACTGTAACCGAGCAAGAGATCAATCAAATGGTCAACGATAGGGGAAGGATGGTATAATTGTTTTATTTAATAAAATGCAATGTTACACTCATATAAAATGCAAAATAAACATTTTTAACAAGACATTTTTTATTTATTTTTATTATTTCAAACTTCTAATAAGGATAATTTCAAAAATAGTTTTGGTACAATGGCGCCCCCCATGTGTCACGCCCCTATGCGCTGCATATACTGCATACCCCCTGTTTGCGCCCCGGACATATGTGTAGGTATAGTGTAAAGACTGTCATATTGGGGTGATATAAACACACCCAGTACTTTTTTTTCAATTCAACAACATAAAAACCAATTGGTGGACCAATTGGAGCAGTTTTCAGACTGACCGCAACTTGACGTAGGAGTGTGGTCCCCCGCCCACTGAATTGATTGACAGCTGCGTCTTTTTATTTAAAAAACAAAAACGGTTTATCTACAAAGTTGAACTCTAGCTTGACTCTATAAGGTTCTTTCTGTGAGCCAATCAGCATTTTTAATACACATACAAGGACCAATTAGGATCAGATTTTTTTTTTTTTTGCCATTTCACCAGACTGCTCTTTTGACAGCGGGAAAGACCAGAAAGAAACACAAAATCACACAAAATCAGAGTTGACTAAATGATGCTGCTGCACCACACAAAATTGAGATGTGTGTAAATGTGATGATTTAGAAGCATTTTTTGACATTGAGATGAAATGTTACGTTTTACATTGTTGAAAAAGAAACGAATATTAAAATAAAAATTGATATTACATGTGAAATATTTTTATTTGTGTATATATGGTAAGTGAAACATTTTTCAGGGTTTATTAAACTCATTTGCTCATTGTCTGTTTTCTTTTAAAGTCTTTAAATTTAATATTAGGCCTTGAAGGGCAAATACTTAATTTAATTTATGGGGCATATAATTCAATCAATGTAATTCAATAATTCATATAAAGCATAAAATGTTGTAAATATTAACATATTAATTAGATAAAATTAACATTTACACTGCACAAAATATTTAGCACAACCTTGTATGCTTAATTTAAACAAGAAAAAAGAAAGCAAAAATTTTACTTTCTCAAGCATCAACATATTGTTACAACACCATATTATATATATTTTTTGATTGTATTTCTTGAAAATTAATGCTTCAATGAATGATCTGCCAGATAGAACCCTATTAATTCCAAGCAGAAAATGACTTTTCAGAATGAGAAGGTTCTATCTGCATTTACCGTGGTTATTTTTACTCCAATTTGCAAATGTAAGAGAACTTTGATAATTTACGTTTAGAGTGTATTTAGGGTCTATATACCAAATAGTGGACATAAATTGATAGATGTTATGATGCCCTTAGCATAAATAATTTTCACTCTCCTAAATATCCTTTTTACGGTTAATGTGTGTGAAATAAAATAAATACAATGTTTATTTTGCTAGCTCACATTGGTTTTCTATACGTGAACAAATAATCAGCGTTAATCCACTAAAAATAACAATTGATTTTGGGAATCTTTAAAGTCTGACCATTTGGTTTCTGTGTTTGGTCTTTCTCTGTTGACGTTTAGATTGTGTTTGACATATTGTGACTTTAGTTTGCTACAAGGGAAGGATGTGAAAAAGAAAGCCCCACCCAGGGTGTGAATTGCAGGGGGGTTTGGGGGGGGGGGGTCTGACCCCTCTAATTAATGCTTGATCACACCTGAAGGACATCAAAACAAGAGGGGTCTGCTCTTTAATAGTTAAGAAATAGTTTGCTCTGATCTATATATTAAATAATATTAATAATTAAAATAATAGATATAATAGAACTTCAGTATACATTTGACCACACCGATAATGGTTCGTACCATTGTAAAAGCATGTTTGCATGACTGAGGCATATTTCCGAACATAACCAAAAAACTTGACCGCCCTAATCGTCAATGTATAATTTGCACCCTGGCCCCTCCCCCAACTCAATGTTTAATTTCAGTTGGAAGTACATCAACAAACCTTACATAAAAGTCCAAGCAACTTTAACCTGCTTATATGATCATTTGCATGCAAATTTGATCACATCCGATGTCGCATTTTATTCTTCTCTTTCAATTTACAGTTCCCTCTCCAGGCCAATTACAGCAGCGAGTTCAGAGTGTGGGCAACTTCTCCATGACAGCCCGTCCTCCTCTAAAAGCCACAGCGTATGTGAGCCCTACGATCCAGAGTTCCAACACAATGGCATCCTCTGCAAGCCTCAGCTGTATCTCCAGCAGCAGTATTCCCCTGCCCAGCAAACCCAGCACCCCATCCTCCAGCCGTAGCGCTCTACCTCGACCTGCTTCTTTTGTTGGGACAAATGGGGCCTCACGCAGTAAAATCGGCCAGCCTGTACGGAGGTAATCATTTACAGCTCATTGGCTTGAAGGCTTTTGTTCGACGAATAAAGAAGGGATAGTTCACTCCAAAAAAATTATTTACTCGCCCTCAAGTGGTGGTTCATAACTTTAAGAGTTTTCTAAGAAGATATTTTGAATAATGTTAGAAATCTCTTACTATTGTTTTTCACATTCAGAAAAACAAATACTATGGAAGTCAATGGTTACAGGTTTCCAACCATTTTTCTAAATATCTTCTTTAGTGTTCAACAGACAAAGAAAAAAGGATTGTGATAAGTAAATGACAGAATTTTCAGTTTTAAGTGAACTATCCCTTTAAGGCAGTTCCAAAAAACTACAGATAATAAACATTTAAATGCACCTATCATAACATGATGTCATAAAAAAATATTTTACTGAAATAACCCACAATGTAAAAAATGGTCAAGATTTTAATAGTAAAATAAAGTAAAAATTCTACCTGGTTTACAGAAATGCATTTTAATACAGTGAATAGCATAACTTTGACATTCCTAGAATTTCTTGCATGACACTTCACTTATTGGTTGTTTTATTTATGTTTTGTCTAATCAATGATGTACATTAGAGTTTTATGTTACATCTAATCAACATAAAGAATGTCTATTACATGTCATGTGTGTTACATGATGTTGATAGCAATTGTATTAAAAAGGATCAATGTAGAGGTTACTACTTCAAAACATTGTTGTGTTAACTAATTTACTTTAAATTTAGAAATGTTTCTTTCATATTTTAACTGTAAAATTCTGGTGCAACCACAGTTGCCAATTTTTATTTTAGTTCAAAGTCAAAGAGTTATAAAGTCTTCTGAGAAAAAAGTTAAAATAGTGTGATATAGGCTGCACGGTGGCACAGTGGGTAGCACGTTCGCCTCACAGCAAGAAGGTCACTGGTTTGAGCCTCGGCTGGGTCAGTTGGCATTTTTGTGTGCAGTTTGCATGTTCTCCCAGTGTTTGCATGGGTTTCCCCCAGGTGTTCCGGTTTCCCCCACAAGTCCAAAGACATGCGCTATAGGTGAATTGGGTAGGCTAAATTGTCCGTAGATGTTTCCCAGTGATGGGTTGCAGCTGGAAGGGCATCCACTGCATTAAACATATGCTGGAAAAGTTGGCAGTTCATTCCGCTGTGGCGACCCCAGATTAATAAAGGGACTACGCTGAAAATGAATGAATGAATGAATGAATGGTGTGATATAAAGTCAGAATTCTGAGAAATAGTTAAAATGGTGTGTTACAAGTCAGAATTCTGAGAAATAATGTTGCATTTGCATGTTATACAGTCAGAATTCTGAGATAAAAAGTTAAAATTGCATAATGTAAAGTCAGAATTGAGGCAACACTGTGGCTCAGTGGTTAGCAATGTCGCCTCACAGCAAGATGGTCGCTGGTTCAAGTCCAGGCAGGGCTAGTTTGCATGTTCTCCCCATGTTGGCATAGGTGTCCTCCAGGTGCTCCGGTTTCCACGCGGTATAGGTGAATTAGGTTAAAAAAATTGACCGAAGTGTGTGTGTGAATGAGTGTGTGAGTGGATGTTTCCCAGTACTGGAAGGTCATCCGCTGTGCAAAACATATAAGGAAATATATATATGAATAAGTTGGCGGTTCATTTCACCGGAGCGACCCCTGATGAACAAAGGGACTAAACTAAAGGAAAATTTATGAATAAAATCAGAATTCTTAGAAATAAAGTAAAAATTGCATATAAAAAAAAATCTGAATTCTGAGAAATAAAGTCGCAATTGCTGAGATATGTCTAAGGCAAATTTTAGAAATCCTAAAATAATTCTATAATACTAGACTAAAATCTGTGGTCTTTGATCGTTGGTTTGACATGTTCATCGTCATTAAATGGTTCAGTGTCAGAAGATTTGATTCTCACAATGAGCAACAACAGGAACGCAGAACCTGATGATGAAATCAGCACAACTTTAAACCATATTGGGGAAATATTTTTTAAAATTTTATTATCAAGTAAACTAAAGCTACAGATTGTGAATGTTTGCTGTGAGACATCGTTACTGAATACAGTATGTAATGGATTGATGACATCAAATTCCATATAAGTCCTGCATGTGTCTTCATTGTCATTCAGTCTGGTATTATGACAACTGAACTCTTACAGTGTGATACGGGGATCATGTCGTCTGACAAGCTACAGTTGTATAGATAGAAATATATAAACAAACTCCAGTGTGAGCCAGGCTTTAGTGTGTCTTATAGTTTTTGAGCTGTTAAAGCTAAACTAGTAGACATGAACCACATAAATAGTGGTCATTCAGGATATACAGTTAAAGTCAGAATTATTAGCCCCCCTTAATTATTTCTCCCCAATTTCTGTTTAACAGAAAAAAACGGAGAGAAGATTTTCTTCAATACATTTCTGAACATAATAGTTTTAATAACTCATTTCTAATAACTGATTTATTTGACCTTTGACATGATGACAGTAAATAATATTTGACTAGATATTTTTCAAGACACTTCAATACAGCTTAAAGTGACAATTAAAGGCTTAACTAGGTTAATTAGGTTAACTAGGCAGGTTATGGTAATTAGGCAAGTTATTGTAAAATGATAGTTTGTTCTGTAGACTATCGAAAAAATATAGCTTAAAGGAGCTAATAATTTTGACCTTAAAATGGCTTTTAAAAAATAAAAAACTGCTGTTATTCTAGCCAAAATAAAACAAATAAGAGTCTGGAACTCTAGAAGAAAAAATATTATCAGACATACTGTGAAAATTTCCTTGCTCTGTTAAACATCATTTGAGAAATATTGAAAAATGAAAAACAAATTCAAAGGGGGCGAATAATTCTGACTTCAACTGTACATACCAAAGTTTTGCTGTCATTAACACTTCTTTCTCTGTCTCTTTGCAGCTTACTGACTCCGCCGAAGAGTGTATCTGCTCTTAGCGCTCTGCGGGATGGGAGTTGGAGGGACGGCTGCTATTAAAATGCTCTGCACACTGACCTTAAATGTTTCAGGCCCAGCTGGCTGGGGAGAACCTGTTGCTTGTAGACCTTAAGAGGATATAACATAACATCAAGTGAGTTGAAGTCAAAAAGTACTGTTAACAGATGCAATACAGCACCACTGCAATATGCCGATGGCTGAAACCCAATGCATTATGCATACGAGTGTTTACGTGCAAATAATCTGCCTAATCTGCAGCACAATTTTTTTAACCATTGAAACCAATTGTCAGATTATGTTATGAATTAGATATGAACATTAGGACAGTACTGGTTTTGGTAGATGTTATGATTTATTAAGCGCGGTCTCTCAAATAGCACTTTTATTATTAACGGATTATTAGATAACCAGTAGTGCCAGATATTGGTTACGCAAGTTGCGTTCTTGGTTTATTATGTTGCCGTTTATGTTGCAACATACAGCAAGAGAATTCTTCAAAAAGCAGACTAAATGGACTGTAAAACTCTGTATACTGTAATGTAACATTGAAGTAAATGCAGCCTAGAGTAACAGGCAACCATTCCAGATTGTATGTTTACATGATGCTCCTGAAACAGAGCACTGTGGATAAGGGTTTGCACATTAAATGGTAACATTTGTTTTTCTCTTTTTTAAAAAAAAAGAACAGGTTTATGAGGGAAGGGAATGGATGGTGTGTTTTCCAATGTTGAATAAAGGCCTTTAAACTGAAATATAACATTGCTTGGATATTTCATACTGTAACTGGAACAGAAAAGAGAGATACTGTATGAAAACTTCCATTTCTTTCGGCTTAGTCCCTTAGTTATGAGGGAGAAATGAATCGCCAACTATTTCAGCATAAGCGGATGCCCTTCCAGCTGCAACCCAGTATCAGGAAACACCCAAACACTCTCGCATTCACACACACTGTGGGGGAAACTGGAGCACCCAGAGGAAACCCACACTAACATAGGGAAAACATGCAAACTCAACACAGAAACGCCAACTGGCTCAGCCGGGACTCGAACCAGCAACCTTCTTGCTGTGAGGTGACAGCGCTACCCACTATTTCACCGCCATTTCTAAATTTATCTATGTATAATGGGTATAGAAAAGAATCACCCCCCTTCAAAATAATTACATTTTGTTGCATCATGAAATGAAGACAGACAGAGTTTTGTTTTCTTTAACTCTATTATTTTGGTTGAATAACCTAATTACAGCCTTTAATCTGTTGGGACACGTTTCTACTAACTTTGCACATCTAGACATTGCAATATTAGCCCACTCCTCTTTACAGAACTCTTTAAGTTCAGTTAAATTTGATGGTGTCCGTTTGTGGACTGCAGTCTTCAAGTCATTCCACAGATTTTCAATGGGTTCTGGACTCTGACTTGGCCATGCCAGGACATTCACCTTTTTCTCCTTTAACCACTGTGTGGTCAGTTTTGCTGTGTCCTCCAGGTCGTTGTTATGTTGGAAGGTAAACCTTCTTCCCATTGATAACTTTCTGCCAAAGGGCAGCAGATTTTGTCGGTATTTTGCCCCATCCATTTTTTCTTCTATCCTGACAAGTGCTCCAGTTCCTGCTGAAGAGAAACAGACCCATAACAAGATATTTCCACCTCCATTTTTTACGGTAGGAATGGTGTTATTTGCATGGTGAGCTGTATTGGATTTCCACCAGACATATCGTTTGGTGTTGATGAATATAATGAATCTTGAATTAAACTAATGAATGTTGTCAATAAACGTCATAATAAACTACATAGTTAATTTTTAAAGTTGAGATTAAGTTTCTACAATGCATTTTTTAAAAATTACAAATTATTAAATTAAATAAAAAAGCTATGGGCAACTGTTTATTACCAAATATGTTTTAAAGTGTACTGCTATAAAGGCTGAGATCCATTATAAAACATAGACTACACAAAAGTAAAGGCTATTAAGATGATGATTAAGACAGCATACTAAAAATATAAAACAACAGCAGAGTTCAGACTACAAATATAACAACAAAGATGTAGAGAAACGTTATCGTTGATATGCTATCATTACTTTCAGAATGATTTTTCCCAGCTAATAAGTAACTAAAGCATATAAATAAAGCGGCTTTGAGTTGCCTGCTGTTTAATTCAAATTAATTTATGGTTTTACTATTAAGCTGCGGTTACACCGGGCTTTGTGTGTGTGAAATTCTGTCGTGCGGCGCTGCGAAAAGGGGCGGGATTAAACAAGCTTATTAGACATTAAAAAAAGCGAGCGATTGCTCCATGTTTTAAATTTCTGTCCAGAGAGGTCATGTTTTGATCCTCGATGTTCTCACGCAGCCAAGTGATGCGATTTCGCAGGTCAGAGTTCACCAAGCTTGAACTTTGCACCCCAGCAACCGGCGAAACTTGACGCATGACCCTGCATTTCCGGTCTGACGCATTCGCGTGCGTATGAATGGAGGTCTATGGGAGGAAAAGCCCAGTGTGACCGCAGCTTTAATTCATTACTACACTGACTGTGATCTACGGTGGCCGGGAAGTGCAAAACAATATTACAAAGTGTGAAACACTTTTACAACGCTCGAGACAAAAATACATTTTGAAAAACATTTTTACCAATCATAAGACACAATTACATAGGAAAAACTATTTTACCAAGGACGAATCAAATTTACATTTTAGAAAAAAATTAACAAAACGCAAAACACTTTTACAAGTCCTGAAACAAATTTACAATTACAGATTCCTTACGGAAAGGGAATGTCCCACACACCGGAAGTAAGGTATTATGTACCACACACCAGAAAATACCAGCTCATGTGTGACTTTGTAGACACAGGTTAACACGTCTACAACAATAAAAATCATGGTTTTATCAACTGCGATAAAACATCGTTTTGTCATTTAGAGCTATTCTGAGAAAATATTAGCGTGAGAGTATGTAGAAACACGTAAACACAAGTTCATGGAAACAATCACAGCATGACATATATTGACTGGCTTCAATATGTGGACCTGGATAGCTCAGTTCGATAGGTCGGTTGATACCTTCACTGAACCTTTTGACAAGGGTTCGAATCCCGTTGATGATATGTCAATTATAATTATTTATTTACATTAATTTTGGTTATATACTGTTCTGCTACAGAAATATTAAAATCAATAATGTTTACACTGACACCCAGTAATAAGAATCTTTATTTGGTATGGCCATGTTTTGTTGCTGTGAAAAAGTGACGAATCTGCAAAAGTTTACATCACCAGTTAACACGGACACCAGTTAAACCGTAACACGGCTTCATTCAGTTTACTGTTAAGAGTACTCAAGCAGATGTTTACACCGTGTACACTTGACATCATGTCCACGAATACAGCGTACGAGTGGCCCTCGTTAAAATATTGAACACATTGATGGAGTGGTCCACTCCAAAGACCGACCACACGTAAAGCAAAACCACGTTAAGCTGCTCATGTGTTTGCCGCAAAACATCCCTCGACCGCAGTCCATGTTCGGTCACCATACACTTTATATACACGTATTCCACAGTACGAATTTACAGCGCTCACCACCAACATGACTTTTCCCCACCTCACTCCCGGTGTAGGTTCCACGTCACTTCCGGTGTGTGGGACATTCCCTTTCCTTAAGGAATCTGTAATTGTAAATTTGTTTCGGGACTTGTAAATTTGTTTCGCCACTTGTAAAAGTGTTTTGCATTTTGTTATTTTTTTTCTGAAATGTAAATTTGTTTCGTCCTTGGTAAAATAGTTTTTCCTATGTAATTGTGACTTATGATAGGTAAAAATGTTTTTCAAAATGTATTTTTGTCTCAAGCTTTGTAAAATTGTTTCACACTTTGTTATATTGTTTTGCACTTTCCAGCCACCGTAGTGATCGCTAATTTCACTGTTTGACACGAGCAAGATTCATGCGCTAGTATCTTGAACACAGAGGACATCTGCTGGTCACAGGCGAGTAATGCCAAAGCTATGTATTATAAAGGAGAAAATTGCATTAAAGTTTGTAAAACTATGATTACTGACACTGGACCACATAATCAGTGCCGTTTTTATTCCACCTCAGGTGCTAAACCCAAAGCTGAAAGTTCCTGTTCAGAGGCAGGTCACATGCTAGACGCACGAATCAGTGATCTCCTTACAAGACACACTTGATGACGCAGACTGGAACATGTTTCGACACATTACCGATGACATTAGTGAGTTTACGGAACTGGTTGTAGGATTTATAGAGAAACTAACAGATTATATTGTAGAAAAAACTACGATCAGAACGTTTCCCAACCAGAAGCCATTGATGGATAAAATGCTCTGATATTCCGTATCAACGCAGAAATTACATTGGGCAACATTATTCCATACAAAGTAGCACTATACTATGCCCGGAAAGTGGTGAAGGAGGTGAAACAGGTGAAGCAATGCTATGGACGAAGACTAGAGTTACAGTTTAGAAAAGAGTAAGTCCAGGAGCCTGTGGCAGGGACTAACAATGCAAATAATACAACTGTAATACTAACAATACAAAACAATAACGAACTATAAAGCACCAACATCACATATGATGAGCGCGGACGTGTCTCTGGCAGACAAGTTAAACACCTTCTATGCTCGCTTCAAGGCTGCTGATAACATCAGCTCTGGAAAACCTCAGGGGTGTGTTCTGAGCTCCCTGCTGTTCTCTCTGTACACATATGACTGTGTGGCCACTACCAGCTCCACCAAATTTGCTGACAACACCACAATGGTGGACGTGATCTCTGACAACAATGAGATGGCCTACCTGAAGGAGATTGGAAATCTGGAGGATAGTGCCAGAGAAAAGTCAGCAAGACTAAAGGTTTATTTATACTTTTGCATCAAGAGCATGCGTATGCTCTGGCACAGCCTACGGTGCACCTCTCAAAAAATTTTACTGCACATCACAATGGTGCGTAGCGCAAGCTCTGTGATATGTCTGCTTGGTAGCGCTGATAAGTATGGGCAGGGGTGAGAGCTGCGTGAAGCCGTTGGAGCAAGTGTTTACAAGTGTAGAACCCGTGAAGGAGCTCAAGATAGAAACTTTTGTTTTGTGTTTACCTTATGATTAAAGTTGTTGCATGTCTGCCGGTTTCCGCCTCAAAGAAAAGCAAAACACCAGCGAAGAAAAGTTTCGTAACGTTTCGTAAGAGTTATAGCTGAGTAACACAAACAGCGCACAGAAGTATAAATGCACGGCAATGTGCAAGGCAGGCGCCATGGGTCACGCTGGTAAACTCAAAGCAGAAATATAAACCTGCTTTAAGGAGGTGAGAGTGGACTTCAGTAGAAAGCAAGAGAGGAACTACGCTTTCCTGTGGAGACTGGGGAGAAGCTTCTTCCCTCAGGTGATACAATTTCTCAATCATTAAATCACTCAAGACTGAAATACAGTTTTGCACATTTGGCAACACACTGGACAGTTACAGTGAAATTGTCGAACAGTATCTCTGCTTCGCAGGATTCTATATGTTTTTTGTATCTCTGCAAACAAATGCTCTGAGCCAGAATGATGTAATTAGCCATCATGATGGTGGATAAGCAGATGAGTGACTGAATGTTTAGGGTGTAGTACAACAGGGTGGAGAATGGTATCTGCAAAGTCAGCAACTCTCCTTAGGCAATCATCCACTCTAATCAAGCCACTTGAAGGAACCATCTCTGGGGCCAGGGCAACTAAGTGGCTGCTAGGTCTGACAGACTTCCTTGATTCTAACAGGTGGTAATCTTCTGTCAGACATCCAACTGTTTTAGCCAGGTAGGTGAATCCCATGTCCTGGGGTCACTGCCAGAAGTCGCCAAGTTAATGACTGCAGAGGAGGTAGACTTCCGTAACTCAGCTGAATCTGCACTAGGTGCAGTAGGAGGATAGTCTGGCCAATTTCCAGGGTCAAGGAGAACGGAAGATTGTCTCTGTGACCAACAGTTTGAGGTTGCAAGGTAGGAAGGAAATCTCTCTTTTATAAGGTCACAGTAGAGTGGTCGATAAGCTCTTGTATCTCAGTGATCATGTTGCCCAGAAAAACTTTGTATTGGCATGATTTGGATTCCAACCACTGAAGGACCATAGTAGATTTGATCCACAATACAGTAGACTAAAATGGACAATGTTATCTTGCACTGAACCAATTTCACCAGTTGATTCACAACCAAGCTCCCACAGATTTCTAATCTTAGAATGTAATGTATTCTCCTTGTGGTTATATGGGAATGAGCGATAAGAAAAGAGGGATAGATCTGACCTGCTGAGTCAATGGTATGTAGGTAAACTACTGCCCTGTAGGCTTGCTACGAGGCATCTAAGAAGATGTGAATTTCATGATTCATTGCACCCTAAACATAGTAGGAACATAAGGACGAGGAAAGAGAGTTCAACTTAGTTCCTTTTCCCACTCACTTCAGGATTGAAGGAGGTCAAGATCATCCCATTCTCGCTGTCTGTTCCACACGTTTAACAATTACAATTTAACAATTTACAATTTAAACAAATCTTTGCTCGGTTGTGTATGGAAGGAGCTGTCCCAGAGGGTTGTTCTGGGAAGCAAGGATCCTATGAGTGTTCCTTAGAGTATATGTCTGATAGGTGATAGGTGTTTTCATGAAATTTCACCGAAGTTCAGCCCTTCTCAAGAAGTTCCAGAGCCTTTGAATAAAGGTCAGATGGACTATATCTAGTTGGTATCATTAAACCTCCCACACAAGCTTAGGTTCCTTCCCTCCCAGTGTCCCAAAAAACTTTTCATGAAATTTCAAAAATTTCATGTCCCAAAAAACAGTTTCTGAGTCCAAAGTTTGGGTCATTGTGGATCTGGACTTTGACCATTGCCCAGTGCAATAGCACCTTATGGTTCCTCCTGCAGGTGATTGATGTACAGGGGGGTGGTCCCACATTGCACCTTTGGGTAAGCCTGGCCAGGTTCTGCGGGGATATCTCTAAAACATGATACACCACGCAGCCCTATTGTGAGTGTACAATCACGGTTGAGAGTGCGCGATGGAGAGAAAGGGTGAAGGGTTAATAGGTGAAGTGGTTGAGCCTGAACACAGAGGAGGATAAGGAAAGGAAAACAGAAAAAAAGGGAAATTAAAGGGAATTAACTAATAGAATACAGGTGAGTGAAATTAAGCCCTGTGAGATAACAAGTGGAAGAGGAAACCCCCACAGAGAGCATATGATGTACAATCAAAAAAGCACCATGTGCTCTAGGCATGTAGACAGATATACAACATAAATAAATGTGAAAATGTTCCAGAAAAGACACCAACATATGAAAACTGTAAATTGTATGGAAAGATTAAGTGCATAATATCAATGTTTCATATTAATATATAAGACAAATAATACTGGTCAACTGTTTATTCCTGTGCATAAATATGTACAGTTGAAGTCAAATTTATTATCCCCCCTGAATTATTAGCCCCCGTTTATTTTATTCCCCAATTTCTGTTTAACTGAGAGAAGATTTTTTCAACACATTTCTAAACATAATAGTTTTAATAAGTAATTTCCAATAACTGATTTATTTGATCTTTGGCATGATGACAGTAAATAATATTTGACTAGATATTTTTCAAGACACTTCTATACAGCTTAAAGTGACATTTAAAGGCTTATCTAAATTAATTAGGTTAACTAGGCAGGTTAGCGTAATTAGGCAAGTTATTGTAAAATGATGGTTTGTTCTGTAAACTATCGAAAAAAATAGCTTAAAGGGGCTAATAATTTTGACCTTAAAATGGCTTTTAAAAATTTAAAAACTGCTTTTATACTAACCGAAATAAAACAAATAAGACTTTCTCCAGAAGAAAAAATATTATCAGACATACTGTGAAAATTTCTTTGCCCTGTTAAACATCATTTGGGAAATATTTAAAAAAGAGAGAAAAAAAAAATCAAAGGGGGCTAATAAATCTGACTTCAACTGTATGTAATAATAGTATGTCTAATATTGAATAATGTCAATGCTTGCTGCAGTGACACGCTACCCATTTCCAGACCAGTGTCACCCTGGGTACTACCTAATCACCACTGTACACCTGCTGGTCTAAACTCAATGAGGACTGCCCTTTTTAAGCAAAGGAAAACTCTGCAATACGGCAATCCCATTGCACAGCCTGGAACACTCACCTCTCTGCATCGAGCACACTTACAGCACTTCGTGGATTCGTCTGCAAGCCATCAAAGTGAGGACATAGCAGACGGTTGAGCAGCTATGGAGAGCCGCTGCTGGCGACCTCCTTTTTGAACTACTCGGACTTCTGGGACTGGGACTTCAGCCCACCAGTACCTTACCAAAATCAGCGAATAGGAACAATAAGCGTATTTGCACACCATTGAGGTCATTGCTACTAGGAAGAACTGGGATGAGGTTAGACTGGGTGCTGTAAACTTACCTCACGAGAGAACCTTAACAAGCGTATTAATCCATACAAGCCCCACAATATGACGATGATTATATGGTGAAGATAGAGAAGTTAGCCCATATCAGACTCAAAGCAGCATTTTTTTCTGTGGTCTAGCAGTGAAAATATCCTCATTTGAGTACAGGCCACCCAGCTCATACGCCTCACACACCTGTGGCCGAAGTTCCACCGCTACCCAGGTCACTGAGAAAGTGGTGATCGACCGTCTGCTATGGACTCTTTCTTGCCAGATCAGGGGGCCGGTAAGCATGAAAAACTTTGTGACCATTGCTGAATTAGTGACGGCAATAGAGACATACTTCGCCTGTGACCTGGAGAGAGAGCTGACTCCTATTGCTGGAGGCAGATTGGCGGCCACTGGAGCCTTGCTCCTCTGAAGTAGGCGTGGTAAAAAAAAATTTAAAAGGACATGGGGACCTGCTCTTTTGGTCGAGAGCAGCATGAATACAACCACCAAAAGAACTGCTGGTCTCAGGTCCTGGTAATGGAGGGAGTGGTCTGGCTACCAGCACCTCAGCCCTCCCATACTTTTTAGGGAAAAAATGTCTGCTGTAGTGTGTTGCCCACGTGCGGGGAGATGAAAAAGGTCTGCTAGTAGTCCCACATGCCTCTTTTATGTCCAGGCTGATAGTGGACCTCTGCCACCTCTCAAGGTAAACCAGTTACATATCTCTGTTTATTAGACAGACGGTCGGTCCTAGTGGAGCATTATAACCAGACTCTGAAGAGGATGCTAAGAGTCATCTTGGCTTAGCTGAGGCTAAGTACCTGGGGTTCCAGATTGGAAAAGGGCCTGATCCAGCCACAGACTGTCAAGGTCAAGGCGGTCCAAGGACTTCAGTTGCCCCATTATCCTGCAGACTGTTGCTTCCACCACTGGCCTGGATGCTATGCTTTCATAGCTGAGGGGAGAAAAGGAGCACTCATTTGTTTACATCAGTCAGAAGCTATGCCCAGCTGCAGGTACGTAGCCATAGAGAAGGAAGTTTTGGCCATCAAATAGGCAGTCCTGGGGTTGTGGTATTACCTGTTTGGGAGAAGGTACCCTTATGACATATCATGTACCACTACAGGGGATGTCCTGAGGCAAGAACACATGCTTGGGTCACTCAATGGTTCATAACACTTCAGGACTTCCTTTTTGTGGTAAAACATCGGGCCGGAGCTACCCATACCAACCGGCAGGTTTGTCAGTGATTACCTGGTATTACCTGTTTGGGAGAAGGTACCCTTATGACAGATCATGTACCACTACAGGGGATGTCCTGAGGCAAGAACATATGCTTGGGTCACTCAATGGTTCATAACACTTCAGGACTTCCTTTTTGTGGTAAAACATCGGGCCGGAGCTACCCATACCAACCGGCAGGTTTGTCACACTTGGGGGGGTCTGTGATGCACGACCCAATGCTGGAACAGTGTCGCCCTGGATATCACCCAATCAACACTGCCCTTTATAAGCAGATCAAAAGGAAGAGATAGTTGAGCTTGGACTCCACTATGAGAGTCTCTACATATTGTGTCCATATTTTCATTATCCGTTGCGACATATGAGGTAACTGATACTGGTCAGCTGTTTATTTCTGCTATACTTCTGTTATGTTAACCCTATTGTCTTAACAAAATATATTTATCCGCAATCATCAAAATATCAATGTAATATGTTTCGCAAAGCAATGGTTACAGGTTCCCAGCTTTCTTCAGAATATCTTCTTTTGTGTTTAACATCATACAAAAACAACACAGGTAAAGGTTCACTAATTGATCATACAATTTTCAGGGTTTGGGTGAACTATCGCTTTAACACAGAACTGAAATGAATTCTTTTCAAAATTGTGCTTACTTTACTCTCTAATACTGCTCTGAGCAATTTCTTAATGTAAAAAAAGTTTAATTTTTAACCAGGCAGATTTGTATTGGTCAGTCTCTATGCCAACTGACCACTCCAGTCACATTAACCTCTACATGCAACAACTTGTAAGCGTTTCACATGAAATATTTAGGACAAAAACTGAGCAAAAAAGCACAGAGAAGAACTTAAATCCTTTTATATGTGGACAAAATGCCAAACAAGGCACAAGAGGTGAGTAAACTTTGTGTTTTTTGTTGTTTGTTTGTTTTTACATGAAATGTTACCATCTCTATGAATGCTCCACTTTGTCCTTTAGGATGCTGTGATCAATATGAAATCTGTGCAGGAAATTGCTAAACAGTTGGGCTTTGAGTGGAATGTTCTAGCATTTGAACTGGGATTCACCAGAAATGAAGTCAGGCAGTTTAATGCCATATCCAAAGAAAAGAGAGTTCAGGCTCAGAGAATGCTGGAATCATGGTATTTATTAATCAAACGCTGTTCAATCTAGCTGTTGACATTTGATACTAGCTAATTAGCATTTATTTTACATAACATTGAGAGCTGAGGGTGTTGGTGGCTTACCTCTAGTGACTTCTGCTTTTAATTGATAGGTATGAGCGTTCCTGGGACAAACCAAACAAAACTAAGCTGCTGCAGGATGGTCTGGAGCGAGCAGGACGCCGTGATCTGGCTGAGAGGCTACGCTGTCTGCACTGGGGTCACCAGAAGCTCAGCCGTAGAGTCGAACTGCCCTCTGCCTTCCCCTTCATCATTACCGTTCATAAGACCATTGACAACAAAGATGCCCTGAGCAAGATTAATGTGCTTAATCGCAGTTATAACTAAGAACATTTACTGAAACAAAGAAAATAATGTGAGATAAAAGTCTGAAACAAAATTAAAAGATAATTCAGAATGTTTCTCTTCTGCTTGAGGTACTTCAGGAAAACAGCTGAAATAAATAAAAAATTATAAGTTAGTGTTAAAGCTTTTGGATGATCCCAAATTTGTCAACGTGGCCTAAAACTTTTGGACTCTTAAGACTCTTATTCTTAAGAATCCAGATGTTTTAGCTGTTTGGTATTTTTTAAAAGTACACACACACACACACACACACACACACACACACACACACACACACACATATACATATACACATATACACTACCTCACAAAAGTCTTGTCGCCATTAGGAACAGTTTTAGGAACAAATAATAACTTGACTTCTAGTTGATAATTTGGTATCAGAAGTGGCTTATATGTCAGGTAAAGGCCTCTAGATTATGCTTATTTTACCAAAACAAAATATGATCATGCCTTGATTTTTAGTTAATTAGCACAGTAAGGTCTGACTTTGCTTAGACAAAATCTTGTCACTTAACAGAAATAATGTAAAGTATAGAATATAAAGTCATGGTGCAGAATTTATATTTTGTATTGTACCATGAGCTTGCCCTCTCCTGTGATTTGAAATGTAATGGGCAGCACAAAAGTCTTGATGCCTCAGGCTGTTGATGCTGCCATTCACTCTGCAGATCTTTCGCATGCCCCCATACTTAATGTAACCTCAAACCATGATTTTTCCTTTACCAAATTTGACTGATTTCTAAAAGAATCTTGGATCCATGTGGGTTCCAGTAGGTCTTCTGCAGTATTTGTGATGCAATTCAACAGATGATTTATCAAAAATAAATAAATTTTGTATTTTCACATTTGTAACAGTAAAGTTGCATTTTATCATGCGTGTAAATATGAATTTTAATTGTTTTTATTATGTGTGTTTTAATTTGATTTAAAATAATTGGCAGTGCATTCATGTCGCATTTACTCATGTGGTTGTTTCAATAACAAAACATTCTTAAAAATGTCTTGTTTGTGTTTTTCTCAGTCTATAAATTAACGCAAAACTGCAGTGCCGCTTTATTAACAAAGAGCACATGGGGGGGAAATTTTATAAGTATATATTTATTGGAATAATTCAAACAATGACATTTTCAAATACTTAATAATTACATGATTTAAGCAAAAAGTGATATCCTCTGGAAAAACTGATATATTTGCCATTTATTTAAACAGATTTAGAGTGAACAGATCTATTCACTATGAATGACAATGACCCCTTGAAGCGAATTCTCAGACAGATGGATTAACAGTAGAATGTTGCCTTCATTAACTGACTTCTGAAAGGGCTCTTCATGAAGATACTCAGATATTTATTCTTCTTCGGAATGTCTCAACAATTGGTGTCCAAAAGCACAAATTTGGAATTTGTATGTGTTCCCCTTTTCAGCTGTTTAATTTGGGATTATACAAGAAAATATAACATATTCAAACAGACAACATGAAATAATTATTATTCATGTAATATACATCTGACAGAAGTATACCAATAAAATATTAAGAAATAATTAATTTAATTATTCACACTGAGGGTGAAATGTTAAAATCAGACTGATAACCTCAAATCAACATGTACGATAAAATCAACTTGCTTTGTTGTGCTGTGATTGATTGGCCTGTGTGAGTATTTTATAGGGATCTAGTATGACTCAACTTGATATTGATTCATAATTTTTAACGCTTAATCATGCTCAGTTTGAAACAGACTTTGCTGATTTTCATGCAACATATTATTATTATTATTATTATTATTAATATATAAAATGTTGGCATTTTCTATAGTTTAACCCTTAACATGTAATACCCTTAACTTGAATCATATGTATTGCTCTATATTGTGTTATCCGTTCCAAATTACCAGAACATTTTCACAGCAGTTTCAATGATGAGCCATAGCAAATATAAAACCCAGGATAAAGAGGCTGAGTGAATGTTGTCTGGACTGTATGGATGAGTCTCATTGGGTCAGAAACGCTGTAAAAACACAGAATTCCTGCAGTGTAATTCACATACACTCCTATTCTAGAGGAGCTGTACACCATAGGAAGGTGAGTCTGTTTGTTATTGTGTATGAATGAGAATCTCGAGCCCATGCAGTACAAACTCCAGGACAGATCATTGTGTCCAAACAAACACTCCTTACCCCCTCCTTTCCTGCTGATGCTCTTATATGACACTGATACATACACACCCTCAGACCCACTCCACTCAATCTCCCAATAACTGCATCCACACACACTCTCTTTACACATCACCTGACTATTAAACTCATCAAATCTGTCTGGATGATCAGGGTATGGATCAGGTTGTGCCTGGTGTGGCACTGTTTGAGTAATCATTTTGTTCATCTCACATAGACGGAGCCATCCATTCATTGTGTTTTGATCCAGAGTGAGCTGATGCGAATCTAAAGAAGAAAAAAGTGCTTTGTAATGAGTTATGAATGTTAAATGGGACAGAGATGGGTTCAGTACAGCTTTCAGATATCTTGTGAATCATATTATAAAGTATCCATTAAACAGTTCTATCTTTTTTTTTTCCCTATCCACTTTTCAAAATGAGACTTCTGACTTACATTTTAAGAAGCTGTTTCTGGGAACAGTGTTGGGTATCGTAACTGTGGAAATCAAAAGACATTAAAAGTGTCATTCCTGTGTAAACATCCATTCCTAAGACATTCTATGATGATAATAGGTAATGGAGGACTTGTTTCTGAGAATGTCAGTCACCTCGGTTAGTTATCTTTGTGATCACCTCTTTGGAGAAATTCTCCATTTTATCTCTCAGCTGACAGACAGATTCTCTTATGCCATTTAAGACAGAATTTAAGGGAGTGTAGAGTATGTCAATTTCAAGAGGTGCTGATGAGACAGGAATTTCTACAGAAAAAGAAATATTCATCGCTTTAATACTTCAACCAATAACCATTCAGATCTAGGCAGCTCTTGCTAACTAATTTTTAGCTAAAACTGTTACATTTCTTATAATTTAATAAAGCTACAAATTATTAAACTGGTAAATTTACAATAATTTATTGAATATGACACTATATATAGATGATAGCAATTGAAAATGTCTAAGTCAAGCACATCAAAGGTGTAGATACTGCAATTTTGCAACATTTAATATGTAGATTTAATCATTTAACCTTTGTCTAATTAGTAGCACTGTACTGAAACTTTACAAGATCAACTGACCCAAATTTTCTTTACTCAGTAAGGAAAATATTCCATGAGGAGTGTAATTATATTGGTATATATTTGATACTACTTCAAACTACTCCAAACACATAGGGCTTTGGGTAGAAAAAATGTGCATTAAAATATGTACAGAAAAAAAAACATTCAAAGAATTTTACACTATCAGTTAAGAGTATCTTTGATTTTCCCTGTATTTCTGATACTCATCACTTTCCCTTAGGAACAAAAACTGATTGCAGACCTTAGTTATGACTTGCTCAAACACTATTAGTGTGCCTCTGTGGAGTCTAGTTTTATGATTAACAAAATCAAAGTATGAGAATAATAATACTCCCCTATTGTATTTACTAGTGACCCTTTATCCTATCCTAAACGAGAAGTATCGGCGAAGACCCACAAACTGCATAAATTATCACAATGCAAACAACCATACTTTATCATATGGAATAACTCTGCTATCTGTATTGTGAAATCACTTATATAAATGGAAGAAATGGCATTGGTTTGTATATGGTGAAAGATCTATTTGAACAGGGTGCATTCATACCTTACAATAATATTTTAAGTACTTTAAGTTAATTTAAACTTTTAATTTTCATTTCTGGAAATATTTTCAAATAAGAAATTGTTTCCACAAAAAAAAAAAAGAAATCAAACACAAGGTTGAAATCCATATCCTGGACTTTCTAACATTGCCTCATCTCCAACAAAAAGCTTCTGTTTATATATATATATATATATATATATATATATATATATATATATATATATATATATATATATATATATATATATATATATATTTTTTTTTTTTTTTTTTTTGTTTTTTTTTTGACACCTGTTCAACTCAACTCTGACAAATAATAATGTTTGTTGGAAATGCCAGAAAGACAGAGGCACATCATTGATTCTGAGACTGTCCACTTGTTCAGCCCTTTTTCGAGCCAAATTCTAAATGCTATGAGCAAATGGCTTAGAACATTGTAGATCATTGTAAATAAGTGATATCTGTGATGGTGAGGGTAAAATAAATGACATATTATAGGCTGTATAAATTACATACTAAGAATAAAGCAGGATTCCTGTGTGTATCCCGGTTTGGGAAGACTTGTGGTCTTACATAATGTCTTTTCATTTGACAATTATTTTGACATTATATTATTATTATTATTATTATTATTATTATTATGTGTCCTAATAAGATGGAAATTGGCAATGCACACATTTTATGAAAATGGTTTTATTGATTTGCTCTTTTTATGGCTGAGGTTAAATAAGAATCTGACTGATTATTTATATAAAAACAACAATTTACATCACCTGACAAAGCTCAGGACAACATAATCTTTTTAGCAGCTCATTTTAAAAGCTGAAAATCTTAACATTAGAAGTGCTGTTCTTAGATCTCTGTTACCTGAAGAAAATGAATGTGATTTTGTATGTGCGAAAGCTTCTCCAGCTCAGCGTCACTTTCCTTCAGAGTCTTCGTCTCCTCGTTCACTTGAAAAATAAGTCTTTCAGCATGATCCACTGCAGCCTTTTCCTGACCTCTGATTAGCAGCGTGACCTCAGAGCGCCTTCTCATAATGGAACTTATCAGCTCATTAAAGATCTTCTCACTGTAGTTCACTGCTGCCTGTGCAGAGCACTGTTTAAACATGCATAACAATCAGGTTTTATCACTGCAAATCTGCACTGCACATTCAATAAGAGACAATGAGCTCATGTCATGCGTGTTCAAATAGTTTTCATCTCACCTTATAAGACTTCACAGCATCCCTTAGCTTCTGAAGATCTTTTTCTCCCTGCTTGATTCTTTGCTGAAACTTTCTTTTCAAGCCTTTTAAGTGTTTCTTTGGTTTAAAAATGAACAGCAAACATGAGAAATACTTGACAAGACAACGCTTCTTAAAAGCATGATGTACTAAGGCTTTTTTACTGTACGTTTGTTTTTATTACAGTATTTAAAATATATTAATTTATTTGTATAAATATACTGTAACTACAAAAAATACCAATTTATTCAGGGATTTAGTAACTAACAAATTAGTGACTATATTACAAGTTGTATGGATTTACTTATATCAACATGATGCTCTATTGAGTGTGAGTTTCACTAACAGTGGTTTAAGATCTAACATGAACGGTTATGTTTATACAAGTGTTCCTGAAATAAGATGAACATGCAGTATTTTTAATTTTTAATGAAATAAAGTGCATTATTCACCAGTGCCATAGGTTTATACCTGTTTTTCTGCCCGCTGAGCTGCTGCTGATACAGTGTTGTGGTTTTTATGTTCATCCATTGTGCACAGCACACAAATACACTTATTATCTGTAAGGCAAAATACCTCCTTGATCTTATCATGTTTACGGCAGACCATCTCCTGCAGTTGTGCGGTTGCATCCATCAAATTGTGTTTCTTTCCTTTAAATAAATCCTCATGTTGTTCAAGATGACTTTGACAGTAAGAGTTCAGACAAGCCATACAGGACTTCACAGCTTTGTATTTTCTTCCAGTACAGACATCACACTGCACATCTCCAGGGCCAGCATAACAGTCAGCAGGAAGTTTAATCTTCTTCAGTTTCTCTACCATTTCAGCCAGAATGGTGTTTTTACCTAAAGTAGGTCTTGGACTGTGTGTCTGTCTGCACTGAGGGCAGCTGTAGACTCCCCTCTGATCCTCCTGATTCCAGCAGCCAGTAATACAGCTCTTACAGTAACTGTGTCCACACGGAATGGTCACTGGATCTCTCAGTAAATCCAAACAGACCGGACAATTGAACTCATCCTGAAAAATTCGGGCTTCAGCCATTTTACTGAATAAAAATTGAGACAGAGACACAAACAGGCAGCAAGACTACACTGAAGTTTCTGTTTCCTCGAAATGCGAACAGGTTCTGTGTGGGTGACGTGTGCAAGACCGGTTTGACTATTATTAAATGTTCATAAATGCCCACTAGATGTCAGTCTCAGACAGAAACTCAAAAAACACTACCAACCCTGTTCCTGGAGATCTACCTTCCTGCAAATTTCAATTCCAACCCTGATCAAACACACCTGCCTGTAATTAATATAAAGTTCAGGTCCTAATTAATTAGTTCTGGTGTGTTTGATTAGGTTTGGAGTTGAAATCTGCAGGAAGGTAGATCTCCAGGAACAGAGTTTAGCACCCCTGTTCTTTAACAATCTGAATGTTAAATTAGACAGTTTTAAATGCTGTTGAGGCCTTCACTTTTGGTGGATTCCTGTAAAGCAGCTTTAATGTCTTAATGTAGTAGGCCAAAATTCAATAGTCTATATCTAGCTCTTATGGTCAATGAGGAGGCTGAGGCTGCTGAAGCTATACTATTCCTGATGAAAACAGGCAAAACCGTTTCTATTATAAATACTACAACTAGAACCGAGGGCTTAGCCTACTGTTTATTCATTCATTCATTTTCTTTTTGGCTTAGTCTCTTTTTTAATCAAGGTTCGCCACCATGGAATGAACCGCCAACTTATCAAGCATATGTTTTACACAGCAGATGCCCTTCCAGCTGGAACTCAACACTGGGAAACTCCCATACACACATACACTACAGCAGGGGCATAGTGGACATTTTAAAAGTGGGGGGAGGGGGGCTATATGAAATCCAAACGTTTACATTCTTAATCAGCTGTTTCTAAGTGGTCTATCTCTAAAAGTGAGGGGGATGCGTCCCCCCCTCCCCCCGGTTGCTACGCGCCTGCACTACAGCCAATTTAGCTTATTCAATTCACTTATAGCGCATGTCTTTGGACTTGTGGGGGAAATCGGAGCACATGGAGGAAACCCACACGAACACTGGGAGAACTTGCAAACTCCACACAGAGATACCAACTGACCCAGTTGGGACTCGAACCAGTGACCTTCCTGCTGTGAGGTGACACACTAACCAGTGAGCCACTGTGCCACCCATGGACAAATCTATTTACGTTATAAGAGAGACCAAAAGACATTGACATGCTACAGGTTGTGGAATGGCTGTTTGCAGTGCTTTGTCTAATCATTTTGCAATGTGTTGTGTGCCATTAAACACTTTCTTTAAAGACAATATAAAAATTATGTATAAAAATGGATGTCGCCATAACTAACACATGTCCGTCAACTTGTTGAAATTGTAGTGTTATTTAATAGATGTTTTAATTGTTTGTGTACTGTTTCTATCTGCATTGTGATGTATTTTTCTTCATTTTAGAGATGTGTGAAAGTTAAGTATATGTTCAAACAGTAAACAAGCTTATGAAAGTTTATTAAAAAGTGAAATAATCAGAATTAGATAGTTGAATCCCATTAAGCTGTTAATTATGTTTACTAATTAAATAATAAAATATCAGATGTTTAGAGGTAGATCTAATACAAAGTATGTAGAGATGCAATTTTAAATATTAAAAAAATTTTTTTTAAATAAAATGAATAAATTTAAATCATTTGAATGTTCTGGACCGGTTTTATTGTTTTTATACAATAATAAATAACATTAATTCAATAATAAATCAAAATGAACCTATAACTGGTTCTAAATAGAACCATCTAACTTGAATTCAAAGAACCATTTGGGGTTCTATTTAATAAACCCTTAAAATGGTTCTATTTAGAACCTTTTTGGGGCTCCATATATGAAGCACTTGATAGAACAGTTTTTGGTTCTATATATAGAACTATTTCTTTTAAGAGTGCACACAGAAATGCCAGACACAGCCGGGGCTAAAACCAGCGACCTTCTGTGAGGCGATCGTTCTACTCACTGCACCACTTTGATACCACCTACTGTTTATTTTATTAATATTATTATTTTATTCTTTTATTTCCTGACTTTGAATTAAGCAAGACATTTGACAGTGGTTACAAAATATGTTGGAATAGGTTGTTTTTTTTAAGTAAGCGATATTCAATTCACATTTATTTGTATAGTGCTTTTCAATATAATTATTGTTTCAAAGCAGCTTTGCACATTATTGCATTACAATCAAAATCAGAAATGTGAAGGTTATTAGCAGTGTTGTGTAAGTTACCTTTAAAAAGTAATCAATTACAAATGACTGATTACAACTTAAAAATTGTACGCTGATTACATTACTAATTACATCATGTATAAAGTAATCAGATTACTAATTACCTTACTTTGAAGTTACTTTTAAAACATAAAATATACCTATCCAAAATACACAGCAGCTTGACATATTAAAAAGTGAACTTAAAAAACTTAAAATTCTCTCATCATTCACTTGTTCCAAACAAACATGTGTGTCTTTTATTTTTTTTAAACCCAAAAGAAGACATGAAGAATACTGCATACCTGTAACCATTGACATCCATAGTATCAAAAAGCACTGCCGTGTTTGGGTGTTCTGTGTTTGTCTGAGGTAGTTCTACTGAAATGTGTATATTCCTTACAAAGTACGGAGCTGATTGGTCAGTTCTTGTCACGTGACTCGCAGTTTTCAACTAGGGGCACCTGGGAAATGCGAGCACAAACAATATGCGCTCCCAGTATGTGCGCAGGCTAAAAAGATGAGATATGTGAACTGCCCCAAGCAGCTATACTTCTCTTCACATTCAGAAGATACCTTTACTCCTGATCCTGCACAAAAATCCAGTTAGCCTGTTTAGGCTGAGTTGGGCCGTCGTGTTTTTGGGCACCGGTGTCCTCCTTGGTGACGAGTATTGACATAGAATTCTTTCTGTTCAAGTGCATTATTACAGTTTTTCTGAGTCGCTTTGGTGCATTTCTCACAACACTATTTACATTGCACAACAATTTCTCAAAACATTTAGTACAAACTGCAAAACCTAGTTGATAACCTGCAAAAGCGTGTCACTTGCTCAAAATGGATAGCTCATTCCTCAAAAGCAAGTATTCATGTCAATGAAAGTGACAGTGTCATCAAGATGAAAATTCCTGACACCATTGTTTATGAACAAGATAGTCAATTAGCTTTGTCATGTCTTCATTATGACAGTTTACTCTGTACATTTTTTTCAATGCAAAAAAAGATATTGGAGACACTTTCTGAAAATGCTCAAGACAGCACTATATCCTATTTGCACAGCCATTTGAAAACTACAGTAAAGTTAGACATCACTGCATTTAGTGAGGTATCTGAGTACAAGACACTGAATATGTATGTTTCACATTTTTACTGCATATGCTCTTTACAATTTAATTTATTCACAGCATTGTGCAAAAGAATAAATAAACCCTTATTTACAACAAACATAAACGTCCTTTGGGTAGAGCTGTGCACAACTGTGAACAATATTGCAGTACATATTGGAACTGAACCTACAACATAAACAGGTCTTTAAATCATTCATGACATTGTTCAATTTGAAAGCCATTTTAAGAAAAAAAAAAAAAAAACGATTTAAAACTTTACATTTACATTTGACAACTAGTTCAACATTTTTGTATGTAATGACTCAAGTAATGAAATGAGGACTATTAGTTTTATATACATTAACATTTACATTAAGTCATTTAGCAGACGCTTTTATCCGACTTACAAATGAGGAAAAGGAAGCAATTTACACAACTATAAGAGCAACAGTGAATAAGTGCTATAGGCAAGTTTCAGGTGTGTAAAGTCTAAGAAGCAAAGCATTAGTAATGTAAGTTTTTTTTTTTGAGAGTACAGTTAGTGGTATAGCCAGAGAGGCAGTTGCAGATTAGGAAGGAAAGTGGAGACTAAATAGTTGAGTTTTTAGTCATTCTTGAAGACAGCAAATGACTGGCGTTTAAGGCAGTTGGGGAGTTCATTCCACCAACTGGGCAGATTGAATGCGAGAGTTCGGGAAAGTGATTTCTTCCCTCTTAGGGATGGAACCACGAGGCGACGTTCATTCATAGAACGCAAGGTATGGAATGACTATTCAGCATTCATAAGTTTAGTTCATTTTGACAGACATGATATAAGCAAATGATAATGTTATAACAGAGAGCAATTGATGCATGTCCAAAAGCATTTGCAATTTGTTGGACGGAATGAGAAGCTGCTACTATGATGTGCACAATAGACTAATTGTTTTGAGAAATGCGTAACTGTTGTGCAAATGTAGTGTTGTGAGAAATGCACCAAAGCGACTGAGAAAAACTTACATTGCAGCGAAAAAGGGGTTTAAAAGAAGCATTTTTATCTTCTAAAACTATAATTGTAACATACGTAATGCAATTACCTTGACTTTAGTAACTGTAATCAAATTACACAAATGTAAATTGTAATTTGTTACATTACTGCATTCCTCAAAGATGTAATTTGAATACAGTAATGCGTTACTGTGGAACACGTTATTAGTTATTTTATTTCTTAGTTAGTAATTACTTAACTAGGTACTAATAGCTTTATGAGTTATAAACAGTTAACCTGCAGTTATGTGGCATATAAGTGATATCTGTGTATATGTTAAATGAAGAGTACGTGTGTATTAAATGTTTGTGATATAATTTGTTGTGTTGTGCAGTGCCATATAAATATCAAGAATATATATATATATATATATATATATATATATATATATATATATATATATATATATATATATATATATATATATATATATATATATATATATATATATATATATATATATACATACATACTTGACACCACAATAGTTATCAACCAGTTTGAGTTCTTTAGTATGGCACTGCACAACACATATTAGACAAATTAGAATATTAGACATATCATATATATATATATATATATATATATATATATATATATATATATATATATATATATATATATATATATATATATATATATATATATATATATATATATATATATATATATATATATTCCACAATAATAATGATATAATATGATTAAATAGTAACAACAACAACATACTATGTTAGATATGTCATTTTTAATTCAGTTATTTAAAATGATATGTCTGATATTTGTCAGATATGCCAAATATTTTAAACTAATTGCATATTTTGTTATTGAGGTCATATGAACAAAGCTTTAGCAAGCCAACCAAACACAATACAGGGCCCTGAGAATGGCTACGTCTCAAATCCTACTGAGCTGCCTTCTTATCGGGCTTTTGTTGGGTCTCATAGCCTTGGGCTGCCTTTTTTGAATCACTAGCCTGCGCTTGAATGCTGTCTATATAGGCAGCTTAACATGAATGAGCCGCGACCGATGTGACCAATCAGCGCCCTATGTTGCAGCTCAGGGATAGCATGTTTGAGTGAGACGTACTACGTCGATGTCTCAAGATCAATGCCGAACGATATGAAATTAAAAGGGACTGACATCGCCAATGCATGTAGTATGCCCTGAATCGTAAAGTCGAAAAGGACTGCGTTTCATTCATAAAACATGCGTGGGTTTTCATGCAACACAGAAGCAGCACCAGCAGTTCGCAGCTTGTTGTTTTCATGGCATTTTGAATCATCACAGCAGCAGAGCTGATGGAGATTTGATGTCACCGTCGTCAACGGGATTTAGTTGCGTTTCGTTTGGACGGAGAAAACAAGCTCAACATGGCTTCGGTGAACAGCTTCGGTGGTCCGGAGGAACTTGAGGACACGAATCACGCTGTAAGTTTGATGAAAGAGATGAAATTATTCTACGACTCGCAGCTGTTAGTCGACGTGACTATAGAAGTGGAGCCTGACACCGAAACAGCAGACCGAAGTGTTTCCTCTGGTTCTGGAAAAGTGTTCCAGTGTAGCAGAAATATACTGGCAGCAGCGAGCCCTTATTTTAAGAGCATGTTTACAGGAGGACTGTACGAGAGCACGCAGAGAAAGGTCACCATACACGACGTGGACGCCGAATCAATGGCGGTCATTATTGATTACTGCTACACTGGCAAAGTGACAATCACTGAAAGCAACGTGCAGAGGCTTTATGCAGCTGCAAACATGCTGCAGCTGGAGTACATCCGGCAAGCATGTGCTAACTTCATGACAAGAAGACTTGACCTTTCTAACTGTGCAGGGATTTTGAAGTTTGCTGACACCTTTGACAATCTGGAGTTGAAGAGCGAAGCTCAAGCATTCATCGCAAAGAACTTTGTCCAGCTCGGTGCCAGCGTGAAAGAGCTTTGTGAGCTGGACCAGAGGCAGATTAAAGAGATCCTCATGTTGGATTCTTTGGATGTGGACTGTGAACGTAAAGTGTGCTCATTCGCAGTACAGTGGATTGAGAGTAATTTACATGAAAATTCAGAAGATGTGCTGCAGGTCCTCAAATGTGTGCGGTGGTCTTTGTTTTCAGAGAAAGACAGAGTTTATCTTGATGGCCTTAAATCAAAGCCTTTTATAAAGAAATATCTTTCCAATGTATTCGATGGCGCTGGCAGTGAGCAGAGCGGTACGATTTCAATGAGTGTACATGCTGCTAAACAAAGAATAGGCAAGAGTGCAAAAGAAATGGTGCTATTCCTCGGACGGCCAAATCAACCCATCATGTGCTATGACCCCTACGTTGAAGACATCTATTCCATGGCATCCCCGGTCATTAACCTCACCAGTCAGAACTTCAAACGTTCCCCTATGGAGACGTTTTTGGTCTGCACCACACCAGAAAACAATCTGTATCTCGCCTCACAGCTGTCCAAGCACTTTTGGGTCTACAATCCCTTGTTGGATTGCTGGCAGGAGCTTGCAGAAAGACTTCTTGGAAGAATGCAATCATACATCGGCTACCTCAGTGGGCACCTGTATATTTTGGGTGGCAGAGATCCAGTATCAGATACCAGGCTTAAGGAAGTAGAATGCTACAGCATTCAAAGGAATCAGTGGGTTTTTGTGGCCCCTTTGCCTCATTCTTTGGGAAAGATGCAGGTTGTGACCGTTAATGAACGTCTTTATGTGGTAAACAAGAGGAGGATGCTGTGCTACGAGCCAAAGAAAAACCACTGGCTCCAACGGGCCTCTCTGAAGCGCAGTAAACTGCACAATGCCTGTGTTTTCCAAGAGCAGATTATCTGTTTATGCGATATCCCTGTGGTCAAAGCATATAACCCAGTTCGTGGAGAATGGAGGCGGATCGGAGACATTCCTATTGACAGCTGTGCTCTCAACTATCAAGTTGTGCAACACAGCAGCAAACTGCTACTTTTAACTATTGCAGTTGTTCATCACAACAAAAACAGGCTTGTTATACATGAATATGATCCCACTCGCGACTCTTGGAAAAATGTTTCCACGCTGTTGGGATCTTTCTTCGGATCCATAAGTCTCTCCACCCGGTTGTATACTGCATGTTTGGGGTCTGGTCGGAAATTTGTTTTGGAGGAGGATGACGACAGCGGCTCCAGCGCTGACTGGGACTTTGATGGATTGACTGATGCAGACTCAGACTCCGGCAGCTCAAGCTCTTTTTCAGATGAGAACTGGTAGTTTTCAGCCCAGGCTCACTGGAAATACCTATATGTTTTTTGTGAAACGTAAAATATGTTGGTTGGTACATGTCATTGTTCATTTTAGATGACAAATCCACTAGATGGCACTGTGTACATTCTTGCGAATCTGAAATATGCTACTTGGGGTACTTTTCATTGTATATTTCTGATACACATCCTTTTTGTACACACCCACAAGTAGGCAGGGCTTGTCGTACAGATCATCTAGACCAGGGGTTCCTAAACTTTTCAGCCCGCGACTCCCAAAATAACAATGTCAGTAACTCGCGACCCTCAATTTTCAAGGTGGTTATACTGTAAATAAACAAATGTTGCACACACAATTATAGGCATATATAAACATATATTGAAAACACAAAAATGCAAGTCTAATTACCGTATAATTTTTTAATATTTATTTATTATTTTAATTTAAAATTAATATAAAAAAATAAAGGCTGTTGGATTTTTATTTGTATGTTGTTGTTGTTTTTTTTAACGTAACTATTAACTATTTTCTGTGTGTTATGAATAAAATATGGTAGCTCTAATAGTTTAATAAAATTTATTTGCGTTTTGGAAATCATAAAGCAACCCTTTGTCATAGTCCCACGACCCAGTGGGCCCCGACCGCCACTTTGGGAACCACTGATCTAGACCAGTGAACCACTGACCTAAACCCAACCAATAATGTTTTTAAAAGCAAACATAAGAGAAAAATGTCCCATTAAATGTCATTAGTGAGAAAAGGAACAAAAAATGTTGCTGTCATACTGCCCCGTAGCATTAATTTGACTTAGAATCTGCTGTACAGTTGAAGTAAGAATTATCAAACCCCCTTTGAAATTTTGTTTCTTTTTTAAATATTTCCCAAATGATGTTTAATAGAGCAAGGACATTTTCACAGTATGTCTGATAATATTTTTTCTTCTGAAGAAAGTCTTGTTTGTTTTATTTAGAAATTTTATTTATTTTTTAAAAGCCATTTTAAGGTCAAAATTATTATGCCCTTTAAGCTAAATATTTTTGATAGTCTACAGAAAAAAACAATTATACAATAATTTGACTAATTACCATAACCTGCTTAGTTAACCTAATTAACCTAGTTAAGCCTTTAAATGTCACTTTAAGCTGTATAGAAGTGTCTGGAAAAATATCTAGTCAAATGTTATTTACTGTCATCATGGCAAAGATAAAATAAATCAGTTATTAGAAATGAGTTATTAAAACTATTATGTTTAGAAATGTGTTAAATAAATCTCTCCGTTAAACAGAAAATGGGAAAATTGGCTAATAATTCAGGGGGTTTGATAATTCTGACTTCAACTGTATGTTTAAATGCATTTTTTGCGATTTCACAAAAATGTAGGCTGAAGTACGTGTTTCCAATGAGCCTGTGTTGGATACTTCTCTACAGTCCAGCTTAGAACTGTGCATAATAGAGCCAAATGCAAACATGCTGCAGAGTATTTTGAGATATAAGTGTTAAAAATAAATGCCTTGTTTGAGATGTGGGACACCCCACAGCAGCCAGGGTAAGGCCTACTTGAAATTCATGCTGTTTGTACGATGAGTATTATTTAACAAATGCTTACCTTATGGCCAGTGAATGAAACATTGTCTCAGGATTATATAAATTGGTACAAAAGAATATGTGTATTTTGTCTCTGGAGGTCATACCTGTAAATAAAGAGCATACTGTAAAAGAGAATATGTATTAACATTTGCCATAACCTGTGATTCATGCGTGTTTATTATGCATTGGAATTGCATTTTAGAGCTTTTGAGTATGCTCAGATATTCTTGGATGTTAAAAATATAATTCTGCTGTTTAACAAAGGGATTTTGTTTCACATTTTAGTAGTTTGAAATGGTATATTGTATAAAAAATTATAATTATAGAAATAATTCTATACAACAAAGAGTACTTGCAGCTCATAAAAAGTGAAAACTTTTTTTTTGACGTGAAAGAAAAGTTGATAAAAATGTTTATCAAGTTTAATCTCGTAACTTTAGATTTTTAAAAATAAATTATCGTGGCACTAAAATGTAGTCGTACAAAACTACACATTTGATGTGTTTCACACGTAATTGTAATGTGAAGCTAATACAATGCCTAATCATTTTTTTGTGCCATAATTTACACAACTTAATTTCAAACTACTAAAATGTCAATCCGCTTGTTAAGTGTGACGTCACGTGAAGTGGCTTCCGGGTCCAAGCACTATATCAAACTATATGGGGAGACTCATCAAATGGTGATAATAAACATTTACAAAGCGATGTAATACTTTAGAAAATCAGGATTGCAACACACACACACACACACACACACATATATATATATATATATATATATATATATATATATATATATATATATATATATATATATATATATATATATATATATCCATGTCTAATATCCGATGGCCAGAAAGTGATTAATTTTTTATAAATTGTTAAAATATTGGTGTTTGTGAAGCAGCATGTCCAGAGACTGATGTGTTCGCCTTTTTTTAAATATTAAATTTCAATTTAATGCGTGATAGGGAAAAAAGTGGTCATAAACGAAAATTTTCTCAATTCAAATGAGTAGTGGCTTGACCCGGAAACAATATTCCATATGTCACAGATACGTCACAACTTAACAAGCGAACTCCCCCAAGGTCCCATAATGCAATTTGAAAGCCAAACAGAGTAAAAACACACTGAATCATGAGCTACAAGCAACGGTTTAATATTTTTACAGTGCAGTGTTACATTGGCATTTTTAACAGGGTAATGTTGTGCTATTTCCAGTCTCACAATGTACAATGATCAGAAAATATTTTAAAGTTTTGATTAAAAGGGTCCCAGTGGTTGTGCTTACATAGGGTCCAAATTGCCTGGGCAGAATGTGAATACACCTTTTAATATTATCAGATACATATAGCTTTCTGGAAAGATGGACCATTTTCTATGTTTTTAAAACAGCTTTGGTCATTGCTGAACCATTAAAGTATGCTAAAACCCGTTATTCTGTGTTTAGTTTTGTATCCACCCTGTTTTTACATTTTTGTGTTTTGCTTTGTTTCTCATTCTTTACTGTTGTTTAATATTATAATTGTTCAATAAATTATGTCATTTATGTCATGTAATTTGTATGGTTCTGTTCATAAAGTGTTTTTATTTTACATAAATAAGTTTACTAATCGCCTTCTTTCCCTTTTATTTATTTTAACAACGGTGAATGAGGCTACAAGCCAGAGGTCACAGGAGTTCACGTTAAGCTCTCGGTCTTATCCTCTCGCGATAATTCACGAGTATTTGAGCTATGGCAATAGAAAACACAACGGGTAGCAATGAATTCGCGACGATTTACACTAGAGACGGTCTCGCTAATGACTCGTGTCAGGAATATGAAGGTCCCCAGGCGAGGGTCTTTAAAATAATCGTCATTGGGGATTCAAATGTTGGAAAAACCTGCCTAACGTACCGGTTTTGCGGTGGTAAATTTCTTAACAATCCCGAGGCAACAATTGGTGTAGATTTCAGAGAGAGGTCCCTGCAACTTGATGGGGAAAACATAAAGGTAAGTATCTGCAGTTTCTTTTAATGATTGCTAAAATCACCATGCATTACATAGGTGTATTTACATGGGTTTCCTTCAAAATAGGTGTTTACTGTTAGGATGAGTCCATTAAGCGGTGGTCAAACACCACTTTTTCTTTAAATTTAAATGTATATATAAATACAGTTAAATAGTACATTTTATAACAAAAGCTTATATGTAAAAAACGTCAAATCCGGATTTGTCACACGTGTACAATAGGACTTTGGTCTCAAACTCTTGAGATAAAGCCTTAGTTACTATTAGTATAAAGATGAACACAGAGACAAATTGTGTATATGTGTGTATGTATATATATATATATATATATATATATATATATATATATATATATATATATATATATATATATATATATATATATATATATATAAATAAATATATATATATATATATATATATATATATATATATATATATATATACACATACATACATACATACATACATACATACATATATATATATATATATATATATATATATATATATATATATATATATATATATATATATATATATATATATAATGTATGTATGTATTTATATTATGTGTGTGCGTATATATGTATATACACACACACACATACATACATATTCATTCATTTTCCTTCAGCTTAGTGCATTTCATTAGGGCTCGCCACAGCAAAATTAACCGCCAACTTATCCAGCATATGTTTTACACAGCGATTGCCCTTTCAGCTGCAACCCAGTACTGGAAAACATCCATACATAAACACGCATTTAGTTTATTCAATTCACCTATAGCACATGTCTTTGGATCGTGGGGGAAACCCGAGCACCTGGAGGAAACCCACGCCAACACAGGGAGAACATGCAAACTCCACACAGAGATGTCATCTGACCCAGGCATCATGGTGAAGATAAAATAAATCAGTTAATAGAAATTAAAACTGTTATGTTTAGAAATGTCTTCTCTCCGTTAAACAGAAATTGGGGCGGGATAAACAGGGGGGCAAATAATTCTGACTTCAACTGTATTATTGATGACAACTGGTCTTTTTTTATACCACTGTTATCTATTATATATTTAGTAAATTGCATTGTCATTCTCAGTTGCAGATCTGGGACACGGCGGGTCAGGAGCGTTTCAGGAAGAGTATGGTGGAGCATTACTACAGAAACGTCCATGCCATCATCTTTGTCTACGATGTGACCAGTCTGGCTTCATTTGAAAGTCTGCCGGAGTGGATTGAGGAGTGCAGACGTCACTCAGTTCCTCCCATGGTCCCCCACATCCTAGTTGGGAACAAATGTGACTTAAGAGAAAGCAGAGAAGTATCTACGTTTTTAGCTCAGCGACTGGCTGATAGCTACAACTTTCCCCTTTTTGAGACGTCTGCAAGAGACCCTGCAGAAAAAGAGCATGTAGATGCCATTTTCCTCACATTGGCCTACAGACTGAAGAATCACAAGCCGCTGAGACTGAAACAGCCTAGCGAGAGTAACTTCATACAGCTCGCCGCTGAACAGGAGGAGAAGACACCCTGTTACTGCTAATACACTTCGGCCCATAGAGTATTATGCAATAATTCAAGACTTATTGGGAGTTATGCGGTTTAAAGGGATAGTTCACTCAAAATTGTTTGACTTGTTACAAACTTGTTAGTTTAACACAAAAAAAGCACATATTTTGAGGAATGATAAAATCTTGTAAACAGTCGACTTCCATAGTATTTGTTTTTCCTACTATGGAAGTCAATGGTTACCCATTTCTAACATTTTTCAAAGTATCTTCTTTTGTGTTCAGCGGGGGAAAAAAGTACTTGAGAAAAAGTAAATAGTAGATTTTCAGTATTGAGTGAACTGTCCCTTTAATATAACTCTTTAGGATTTATGTTTGTATCTATGTGGAATTTGATGGCCTAATTTATGGATCATGGGCATTTTTTGGGGCATATTTTTTGTTATTCCATTCATTCCACATGTTTAAGCTAGTTATGTTTGTTGTATCAGGAAAAACCTGCCTATACCTTATTAATGAATTTTATTATTTATTAAAACAAGCTCAGCGCCTTGGAGACCTCACTGTTATGATCCTAACAACTTGCATGTTGTTTTAATGTTCACAATATATCATAACAACACCAAGTCGGTTGCTATGATGATGCAATGGTATGCAATCTGGGGCATGTCTGACCATCATTATTCTGCACCGTGAGCTGTTCTTTTATGTTTGTGGATACAGATCACTTGCTGTTATGTTTACTTTGCACAAAACAAGAAATTCTGCTACTAAAGAATTGAATGCAAACTTTTGATCCAAAATGAATCTTGTGAGACGCTTGTCTAATGAGTAACTTAAAGGGATAGTTCACCCAAAAAGGAAAATTTTGCCACTGTTTACTCATCAAACATGTTTCTTTTGCTGTAGAGTCATTGGAGGGTCAATAAATAGTGAAGGACGTTTCATATTTGGTTGAACTATCCCATGTGAACACTAGTGGGCAGCACTATATATGAAATTCGTATATGAAATGAAAGGAATCGGATTGGAAATGCTATATTTCACACACTGTAAAACCCAACAGTCAACTTTATCAAATGAAATGAGTGTAGTTAACTCAAAATTGACTGAAAGTTAAGTCTACTCATTTAAAAAGAGTTTTGAATTCAGTGTTGAAGGTAATGAGTTAATTAAATCCCTCATTACTTCAACGTAAATGGAGTAAGTTCACAGCACTCATATACTCAAATGGTTTGTAGCAATCAGTTTCCTCAAACGGTTTGAGTTGCCTTTAAACTTATTGGGTTTTACAGTACTCCGTTGGTTTGAGTTCTCTTCATTTATCAGGTTTTACTGTGCTCAAATTGCTTTGTTTACTCAAATGGATTAAGTTCACAGTACTCATTAGGATTAGTTTTTGAACCTAAATGGTTTGGGTTACCTTCACTCAACAATGCACCCTTTATCTTATATGAGAACACATATTCCAGCATTAATATGTTTTGTTTACAAAACACTGTGTTACCACGTTTGAGAACATAAAAGAAAACTCAGACAACAAAATGATCTGGATGCAAAGTATTTATTATAAATAGAACTAATAGAACAACAAATCAAGCAAAACAAACAGTTGTCTAGGGATAAAGTACTTAAGATATAATCACAACTAACTTTAACTACATGATATAAATAATACAAAACAAAACCATAAGGTTACAGAATGGAATAGATGGTATTGACACAAGGACATCCAAGGAGCTACAACGTCCTCCTGAAACTAGCATAACAACTTTTATTTAAATGCATTGACTCAATTGGTGAGCAAGCAGGCGTCCAATCAGGATCCAAACTAGAATATTGTGGTCGTCACAATTGCGACATGCTCTGAAACCTTAAATATATTATGATGTTTAATGTATTTTAGAAAGAATTTCAGGCTACAGTAAGTATTCAAACGCATCTCAAAGGCTTGATCTAACCATTTGTTTTGATTATGACCAACAGAAAAATGATTATATTGCACTTTAAATTGAGATTGTATCATGTTTAAGCTTTATCTTATATATTTGGCGTCATATATTGTACTTGTCATTAACTCTCAGATGTGTTTCGAAGTGAATATGGATATAAAATGTGCAATAAAATGAATTTTGATATACGGTATATTCTACCGCAGTTGTGATTGGTCAATAATTCATTCAAACAAAGATGTCAATGTTTTTAGTTTAAATGTAAAGCCAGGCGTTCCCATATTGTAAAATCTGAAAGACATAAAAAACCAGGAAAAGGAAAATGTAAGCCTATATCGAAAACACACTATATATTTTTATATTTTACAGTGCCTTGCTATATTAAACAACTAAAATATACATTATTTACGTACCCTTTAAAAAAACTTTAAAACATGTTGTTACCATGCTGCCTAAACCAGTAAAAATATATTTTTGAAATAACCTACCAATTAAGTCAAATTAACTTTTTTATAAACGAATGAACACACTCAAAAAAAAAAAAAAAAAAAAAACTCATTGAATGAATTTAATTTAATTGAGGGCCAGATCTACATCCAATAAATTTGCTTAGCACCAACTAAAAAAATCTTTACACAAAATGCAATTGATTTGGTTCAACATGATTTTATCAAATAATAGTTGAAATATATTTATATTTTTATTTAACTTAAACTCAAAGATCTTATAATAACATGTATGTCTATGTGTCGCACATTTCAAAGTCTCTTAGTTTTATTTGAAGTTATCCTAAATAAGAGCCATTTTTAAGCATATTTCATGACGTTCAGTTGTTTGAGACTGATCTCAGAACTACTTTTAGGACAGTTATTGCTCACTGAGCAAAGCAACAAACTGTATTTTTGCTAAGCATGCTAAAGCATGGCCGCTTCTGCAAGGTGGTAATCTCAAAACTCAAATAATTACATGAAAATCTTTTAAATCTTCAAACTAAAGTGAAGATTAAACACCTAAGATTACTTTTATTCTCAACATTTCCTTAATTCAATCCCACAGAGCTACAACTCTACAAATCCCCTAACCAGGTAGTTGGACCAACACAATTCCTTCATTTTGTCCCAACACAAAACACTTAAGTTAACTTAATGGTTTACAAACTTAAGTGGACTGAACATAAAACAAAAAAAAAAATGGCCAAAGAAATGACAAGAATTGTGTACAGGACAGAACAGGTAGTTTAAACAAGCAGCAGTAATCATTTTTTTAGTGCAGTTTACTTTAAATAACATGGTATTAAAACAAATTAAAAGTCTGGGTAAAAAATTGCTCAAGACAAAAAAATTTTTTTTTTTAACCATTTATTTTTAATTTAACAGGGCGACGCAGTGGGTAGTGCTGTCGCTTCACAGCAAGAAGGTCGCTGGTTTGAGCCTCGGCTGGGTCAGTTACCGTTTCTGTGTGGAGTTTGCATGTTCTCCCCGTGTTCGCGTGAGTTTCCTCCAGGTGCTCCGGTTTCCCCCACAAGTCCAAAGACATGCGGCATAGGTGAACTGAGTTGGCTAAATTGTCCGTAGTGTATGTGTGTGTGAATGAGAGTGTATGGGTGTTTCCCAGTGATGGGTTGCATTTGGAAGGGCATCCGCTGCGTAAAACATACAGTATGCTGGATAAGTTGGTGGTTCATTCTGCTGTGGCTACCCCAGATTAATAAAGGGACTAAGCCGTAAATAAAATATATGTATGTATGTAGAACGGTAGGCTAAATGGTCCATAGTGTATGTGTGTGAATGCAAAAGTGTATGGGTGTTACCCAGTGTTGGGTTGTGGCTGGAAGGGCATCCGCTGTGTAAAACAAATGGTGGATAAGTTGGCAGTTCATTCCGCTGTGGCGACCCCTGATGAATAAAGGGACTAAGTCTAAAGAAAATGAATGAATGACTTATATACACACATGTTTTTATTGAACAAAACATGAAACATTCACTATGCATGGTGGAAAAAGTATGTGAACCCTTAGGCTAACTTCTTCCGCAAGAGCTAATTAGAGCTAATTTCAATTTTCAATCAACATTATCAAAATTAGCATATTGTTGTATCATTTAATAGTTCTGAGCTAACCTGAAATAACATTCCAGTGTCATATATCAAAGGAAATACTCTCTGGAAATTAATGCAAATCCAAAAAAAGGTTAAAATGTTGTGGTACATTTTAATTGCTTGTAAAATTTTTATTTTTATTTTTAAATTTTAATTGTCTTAAAAACTTAAAGGGACAGGTCAACCAAAAATAAAACAAATTGTCATCATTTACTCTCATTTGCCCCTTTACTTGTTTTAAATGTTTATGAGATTCTTTATTTTGTTCAACACAAAAGAACATGGATTAAAGAAAATTTACTTTTTTTTTTTACTTTTCAGCATTTTTCAAAATATCTTATTTTGTGTTCAACAGAATACAGAAATCTCATACATTTCAAAACCCCTTGTGGGTTAGTAAATAGTGCATAAATAATATCTTATCCTTTAATACTTTATCCTTAGTTTACACACATCATCATTTGTCTTTTTTTTTTTTTTTACCAACAACATCCATTATATCAATGTTAACTTTTTATTTTGTGAACTGAACATTTTTCAGCCTCTCACACAGTATGTGTCGTCTTTGACACCTTCCCTGTTCACTTAAACCCTAAAGTCAGTAGGCAAGTGCAGCTGCAAACACATCTCTTGTTTTACCATGTGTCTACCTGTTAACTCCAGAGCTGAAGGTGTGAAGAACTCTTTCTAAAGCGATAAATCCCACACCCCCCACTAAACATAACAACAAGCGGGATTTGGATTTGGCACCTAGGCCAGTGAATACAACCGTCTGGCCTATTGTGTAATTGCCTGTGCTTGAAGTTGTATGAATAAGTATTTGTGTGTTGTTCAGTCTGGTAAACGACTTCTTTCTTTTCTAAAGCATGAGCTCCTAAAGTGTTGATCTGTCTAGCTGTTAGGCAGCAACAACTACAAAACTTCTGAATTGGCTTGTGCATCTGAACCCACATGGCCAATAAAAAAGTCTGTATCAGAATTGAATCAAATTGAATGACTGCGCATACATATAGTCACCACCAGATGTCTGCAGAAACTTAAGTAAGATCAGATGATCAGTTTTATAAATGACAATACAGGCAAGACAACCATGAGACTTCACACAGAAATTGGATACTTAGAATGTAACACCTAACAAAGAAAAAAAGTTAAGTTAAAGAAAAAAGTTAGGTTGAATAAGAAATTCTTTGGATACATTTTTTAGGAGGGGAAAATGGACAGCAGAGAGAATATTTAACAAGATATGGTAATAAAATATATTGTTACATTCAAAACACCTTTACCTTTTTGTACACTTAACAAATTCCTGTCGATTCTAAATTAAATTATTGGCAGCAATTTGTCAGTAACTTACTGTAAATCAATTACAGCAAAAATGCTGTATTTACTTTTACATCACCATTTATCTTGATGTATATGTATTTACAATATTGTATACCTTTAAATATAAAATAATTTTCACAATGCAACTTTAAAATACAGTAACATACTGCATAACTGTCCTACAGTAAAATACAGTTCACATTAAAGTTAAATACTGTGTAATTCACAAAAATAGTTAACAGTGTATGTCTGTCCTTTTTATTTTTTATTTCATTTCCTTAAAACCTTAAAATATCTGGTGAAGCACCAAATACTTGTATACATTTCTGGAAAATTCTATATAGATACACTACCGGTCAAAGGTTTTAGAACAGTAAGATTTTAAATGTTTTTTATTATTATTATTATTTAAAGTACCATTTTCTGCTCACCGAGCCAAAATACAGCAAAACACTAACATTTAGAAATATATACTTTCTATTTAAAAAGTTTTATATTTGTTTTCTATTTAACCACATTTTACAATGTGATTTTATTTCTGATTTAACATTTTTTAAATTTTTAAACCATCATTACTTCAGTCACACAATTCTTCTAATGTTTTAATTTTGTGTATTTATACCATAAAAAAAAATGTAAACAATTAAATAAATAAATATTTGTGTTTTTTGGTCTGGAAAATTACCTAATTTCAGATAAAAAAAAATGTAACCTTATATTGACTTAATATTTATGAGCTAATTAGTTGATTGACTACTTATTTTTTCTTTTGTTCTTTAAATGTAACATTATTTATTATTTATGTGCTTTGGAGTTTATTGATTCTTACGGTAAAATTTTCTCTAAAATTCTCTTTCATCATGAAACAAAAATATCATTTTTCAATCTAGTATCTATTTTCAACAAATATATGGAGACACGTTCATTTATGTGGACATGTCAAAGGACTTTTTGAGCAGTAATGCATCTTTTTAAATCCCATATTACATTACACACTTAGCACTTTTCCTGTAAATAACATAATTGTTGCTGGTAAAAATACTGGCATCACAAAATGAACCTTAGTTAACCAGGCTTTGGGTTATGTTACATAGGGTTATGCTTAAAAATAAAGTAACACTCATGTGCAAGTGTCATCGTAGCTGTTTACAAACACATACTTCAGGGGGAATGACGCCAGTCCGTGAAACCCACCCGGAGGGTTAAAACGGGCGTGAGCGCCTCATTGGCGGTGCGTTTCCCACGTCCGACACGCCTCCTCCCGGAGCCGGGTAATATTTAAAACAACCCCACACACTGCAGTGTGCGCGCTAAAGAGCTCAGACACGGACACGGTGTGAATTAAACAAACGAAAGCAGAAAGAGTTTTATATTATATCGGATATTTCCTAATTGGACACTAACGGAGTATAGAAATGAAGTCTCCAAAGATGAAGTCACAGAGCAAATGTAAGTATTTAAGTAAGTAAATGTATATAGTCTACACATATAGCCTATTAAATATACTTAGGTAGGAGTGATATAAGCTTAAGGGGTAGGCTAGTTCACCCCAAATTGAACATTCTGTCAACATTTACTCACTCTACTTGTTTCAAACCTTTATTAGTTTCTTTCTTCTGTTGAACACAAAACAATATATTTTGAAGAAAGCTGAAAACCTGTAACCATTTACTTCCATGGTATTTGATATTCGATATATATTGATATTTGATATGGAAGTCGATGGTGACAGGTCTTCAACTTTTTTCAAAGTATCTTCTTTTGTGTTCAACAAAAGAAAGTAACTCATAAAGGTTTAAAAACACTCGAGGGTGTGCACATAGGTGACTTTTCATTTTTGAGTGAACTACCCCTTAAATTAGGATTTTTTTTTTCTCGACTTTAACAACTTTTGCATGTATTATCTAGCATTTCTCGAGGATGACGACGACCTCAACGCAGTATTGTGTGAATTCGACGCTGTCATTGAGGATTTCACGTCCCCCGTGGAGAAGCGACACTTCAGATACGACGAGCACTTGAAAACTATGAAGAGACGGAGCAGCGCGAGCGTCAGTGACAGCGGCATCAGTGACTCTGAGAGTGAGTAATTAATTATGCAGACAAAAGTCGAATTTGTGTTAGCTATTATTATTAGAGAAGGTTGATAGAAGCGCACGTGGTCGTGTCTTAAGGTCATTGTCTTCGCGTCAAGACTTTAAGCTCTGCAGCCTCAGGAGTTACAGTGCATAATCTTATCTATCTAAGATAATCTGAGCCCACACACATGAGAACAAAGGACACGTTTCGTTAAATGTCTTTTGAAAGACCTTGACACTTACAAAAGGCTTATTATATTTAGTTTTTATTGATTATTTGTGTTATAATGTACAATCAAAAATACTACAGTGATTTAATTAAAATACTATAGTGATTTATAGTAAATAGGCCACTAAAGTGTTTTTGATGCATACTATTGTAAAATGTATTATAGACCTGAACTATGCCTCTAATTATAGATAACTAATAAACGGAGCATTTACTACAATAATCTGTGGTAAATTGTAGTGTAATATACCACATAGTTGTTGAAAAGTACATCTAATTTGTTTATATTAGTTGTTGTATTACCATAGTAACAATAAAGGTTAAATCAATGACTTAACCATAGTATGGTTCAAAAACACTATAGTATTTTTTCATGTGGAGTCAGCAAATATTGGTCTATTAATTGTCCTGGTAGATATTCTGTCATTAGTTTGCCTTGTCATAGTGTTAGGGGGACACAGGTTCACTCTATGTTTACACTGTCAATCCTAAAATTGGAGATTGTCCCAGTGTGGAGCAGATGAGAGTTCAGTCAGGCTCTGCCAAACACCCAGAGACAGGCTGGATCTGAGCGCAGCATGGAGGTCTAAAACTCCAGCCACAAAGAACGAGAGCCTTACTTTTTGTGGAGACTTCAGGCTATCGGTTTCAAGTTAAACACTGCCCTTTTTTTAAAGCCTGAAATCATATTTGAACCTCTTTGTGTGTGGAAGTACTGAGGAAATATATCCAGAATAAAAAGATGCAATAGATTTGAAGACATCAAGAATGAGGAATATGTAAAAAAGAATAGTTTGAGAGCAAGTATTCTTGTGTTTATTTGGTTAAGCAGTGATACAGTGATTTTTTTACCCCACCCTTTTCCTTCTTCAACAAACAGACTGGGTTTGAATAATAAAGCATCCTTTTTTTTACAATTAGTGATGCATGTTAGTTCTAATCAATCCAGTGATGCTTTTATTAGGCACATGTGCCATTGATCTTGATCAGTGGTCACAAGTGCTTTGGCTTTAGGATTTTACATGCACTGTAAAACCCAACACTCAACTTTATCAAATGAAATTATTGTAGTTAACTCAAAATTCATTCATTCATTCATTTTCTTTTCGGCTTAAAAGAGTTTTGTGTTTAAGGTAATGAGTTAATTAATTACCTTATTGCTTTAACTTAAATGGAGTAAGTTCACAGTACTCATATAGATTAGTTTTTGAACTCAAATGGTTTGTAGCAATCAGTTTCCTCAAATGGTTTGAGTTGCCTTAACTTATTGAGTTTTACAGTACTCAGTACTCAACTAGGCATGGGCCGGTAAAAGATTCTAACAGTATGAAAACCTTGGATAAAAAATATCACAGTCGGGGTAAAAAAACAACATATTTTTCCTCCTTTTAAACATAATATATTTAAAATTTTGAAAGATTTAAAACATTTTGGAGCAGTAAACATGTCAGGCTAAATAATGAAAGTTCTCAATAATGAGTTCTGCTGTCTTGATTAGTTTTAAAAACACAGATTTAAAACAGCATCTTTGGATTTCTTTTCTGCTGGACATACTGTTGTCCTAAAAAAAAAAAAAAAATACGCGGTATACCTTGAAAACGGTTATCGTCCCATGCCTACCTTCAACACAACTCTTTTCAAATAAGTAGAATTAACTTTCCGTAAATTTTGAGTTAACTACACTCATTTCATTTGATAAAGTGGACTGTTGGGTTTTACAGTGAGTAATCTATGAGATTTAGTTAAATGTATGCTGAAGGAACTGGCAAGGATTAATGGTTAACTAAAATGTCCTTCAAGGTTATTTCCATGGAAAATTGTGTCGTGTATTTAGATACATACACTCAAAAATTTTTATTTCACTTGTTCAGACTGCTTATTTAAAATGAGCTGAAACAACACAAATCTTGAGACTTCATTGGGACAACTTTTTTATGTTCAATCCACATAAATTTGTTAAAAGTGTTAAGTAAATTTAATCGATTTTTGTTGGGACATGAATGAATTGTGTGGAACTCTGCATTTTTTACAGTGTATTTGTATAACACGTTTAACATGAAACACTCTTAAAGTGCACTCTCATGAATATGAATGTTACATTTTAAAAACACTTTTAAGGATTAAAATACACTACAAGTGTAAGTTCAGCACAATTAAAGCTATAGTTCAGCCAAAAAATGAAAATGACCTCATCATTTAATCTCCGTCAAGCGAGTTTTACACCTTTATGAGTTTCTTTCTTCAGTTAAACGCGAAATAAGATATTTTGAAGAATGCTGGTTGCTGGTAACCATTGACTTTCATAGTAAATAAAATAAAAGTGGGGAAATAATACTATTGAAGTCAATGAGTCCCAGCAATCAGCATCTCTCAAAATATCTTCTTTTGTGTTTAACAGAAAAAAGAAACTCAAATAGGTTTTCTACAAGTAAAGAGTGCCTTTTGGATGAACTATCCTTTTAAATGCACTTTGTTTTACAACCATATTTAATTGACCATATTGTAATTATGCACAGGCTTGAGAACTGCTAATGTAGATGTTGCAGTGTCAACTGAGAAGACCTCTGTTGTTCTTTTCTGCTCGCACGTTTCCCCAGCTGATGTGCTGAAGCCTGCAGGCGGGGGGAGTCTAATCACTGAGGCGGTGGGCAAAGTTGAGCTTCTGTGTAATAGCATGCCTGCTCTGCCTTTAACTGCATTGAGGGCAAAGAATGTGTAAACAAAGTTTGTTTTAAGATGGAGAGTGAGTAGCAGATCAGATCTTTAGCTTTAAATTAACCTGCTTGAGGGTGGGTCACGGTTGAAACCACTTTGAAAGTGTGCTCGTGAGAGAGAAGCTGTTATTAGAGGAGTATGCATTGATTACAAACTCAACCTGCTCTGCTAGTACAGATTAACCCCTCCCGACACCCCCTACCCCCTCCGGTTATGGGTCAGTGCACATGTTTGGCAGCCCTGTGTGGTAGAGAGCAGTGTCGCTCCACTGGTTTTACATCGGATGTTAAGTGGTGCTACAAAGAGTAACTAGATTCTGTAGAGTTTTAAACTTTTTTCCACTTGTTCCTTGAATTTTAGAGGATTTATGGTCTGGGTTAAGGTTAGTGTACACTAACTGCAAGTAAAATATTATTCAATGTAGATGAGTTTAATAAGTCTATGATCTTTGCCTTACAAAATGTTACAATTTTGCAGTATATGTCACACTATTTGTACATCTGTTAAATTTACTTTTTGGATTTTATTATCTTAAAGGCTAAGACTGATAATTATAGCCATACTATAATAACATCTACAATAAACAATAGTTTAAAGGGATAGTTCACCAAAAACTGAGACTTCTGTGACAATTTACTTTTTATTTACTTGTTTCGAACCTCTTTGAGTTTCTTTTTTTCTGTTGAACACAAAGGAAGATATTTTGAAGAATGTTGGAATGCAGCAGCCATTTACTTCCCTTCATTCATTCATTCATTCATTTTCCCTGGGCTTAATGCCTTTATTCATCAGGGGTTGCCACAGTGGAATGAACTGCCAACTTATCCAGCATATATTTTACACAGTGAATGCCCTTCCAGCTGCAACCCAGTACCTGGGAAACATCCATGCACACTCATTCATCACAAATACACTACAGGCAATTTAGTTTATTTAATTCACCTATACCACATGTCTTTGGACTGTGAGGGAAGCACCTGGAGGAAACCCATGCAAACATGGGGAGAGCATGCAAACTCCACACAGAAATTCCAACTTGCTGGGACTCAGTCCAAACCACTGAGCCACTGTGTCACCCCTCATTTACTTCCAAATTTATATATATATATATATTTGTTTCTACTATGGATGTCAGTGGCTGCTTGTTTAAAACATTCTTCAGAATATCTTGTTTTGTCTTCAACAGAAGTGTATAAAAGTTTAGAACTACTCAAGTGGGTCATTAGTGAGTACATTTGAATTTTTGGGTGATTGCTGCTTTGAGATACGTTGGTGCGCACAAAACAAACAGACTGAGTCCACAACTTTTGGTCACACTTTATTTTGATGGGCTGTTTGTTTTTAAGTTGCATTGCATCTACTGTTAGGTTGGGGTTAGGGTTAGTGTAAGTTGACATAAGTTGGCAAAGTTTCTTATAGTCAGTTAAATGTCTGTTGAAGGAGCAGTATCAACGGATATTAAGCAGACAGTCTACTAATACTCAAATGCACCATCAAAATAAAGTGTTACCCAACTTTAGATTCACTCGACTCACTTCCCAGCAAAATCTGGTGCTATTTAACTGAAATATTAATTAAACATTTAGACATCTAAGTGAACTTAAAATAGGACACAATTTCACAATATCCACAAACCACAAAAAAAGTTACTCAGAAAAAAGATTATTCAGATGTAATTAAAAAAAAGTTGCACAGTTTTATAGATTTAAGTTGTTGTTCTTGATGTGATGTGCCTTAAAGGGATAGTTCATCCGAAAAATGAAAATTTACTGTTAGTTTACTCACCTTCAGGCAACTGAAGATTGCAAATTTATTGCCTCGGCAGAACATTAAAGAAGATTTTCAGGTTTGCGAGTCAATGGTCACCCATTTTAAAGTAATTTTTAAGAACAAACACACGATTAGGGCTGTGCGATTTGGGGAAATTATCTAATTGTATTTTTCTTACTGATATTGTGATTTCAATTTGATTTGCGATTTAATTTTTTTGTCAAGTTTCAGCTCAATAATCTGTATCGTACCTTTTTACTGCTAAAATGCAGCGAGTGTTAGTTAAAAAAGGAACTGAAAAGATTGTACTTTGCTGTTGCTTGCTTCTAGATTGAGTATCACTGGCAATACTTTCAGTTGACTTTTTAGCAAGACACTTCTCATATAGCTGCCTGAAGTGCTTTTTAAGGTGCTGGTTGTTGTATTTGCTTTGGCAACAATTCTTACACTGTAAAACCCAAAATGTTAAGGCAACTCGAACCATTTGAGGAAATCGATTGCAACAAACCATTTAAGTTCAAAAACTAATCCTAATGAGTACTGTGAATTTAATCCATTTGAGTAAACCAAGCAATTTGAGCAGAGTAAAACCCATTCAATGAAGAGAACTCAAACTAACTGAGTACTGTAAAACTCAATAAGTTAAAGCAACTCAAACCATTTGAGGAAATCGATTGCAACAAACCATTTGAGTTAAAAAACGAGTACTGTACGAGTACTGTGTACTTGCTCCATTTAAGTTACCTTCAACACTGAGCTCAAAACTCTTCAAATGAGTAGCAATGAGTTCAAATGATTAACTTTCAGTAATTTCTGAGTTAAATACACTCATTTCATTTGTTAAAGTTGACTCTTACAGAGTACAATTGACCTGTTTTTGTTCGGTGATGTGACTTTGAAACCAAAATATTCTCATATTACCGATGTCCTGTTTTTCTATGATATTAATTAATCTATTAATGCTTCTGAAGCAGCAAATGCCATCATCCCACTCTGCTTTTTATTGTGGGTGTTCCACATAGTTCGCGTAGATCTGATTGGGTAGAACGAAAGTGTGTTCACTCAATTGGCTAGTAAGACTATTACACACAGACGCCAGTCACACATTTGATCTAGGTGGGGGAACTAAACAATACATATATATTTCATATCACAGCCTCTTGCGATTAGCTAATCGCAACATTTCAGATCGCAATTGTGATTCGATTTATCGCACAGCCCTACACATAAACAAGTACAAATCAAATCATCCTGTGCCTGATAATATATCTTATTAAGTTAAACAATTAGTTTATGCTATAAATGGAACATTATTTACAAAATCATTAGCTTTAATTCACAGCCTGAGCAAACGAACATGAGTTTATTGAATGCACATTTCCGGTTGCTTGATAACGTATGAGCGCACAATGATAATTGAACTTACTGCATACATCATCAAGAGATTGGTAGCTCACCAAATCTGTTTACCCAGGCTGTGGATTAAAGCTAATAATATTTTAAATAATGTTAGATTTCTTGCATAACTTCATCAAGATCTGTGTATAATCAGGCAAAGGATGATTTAAATTGGACAGAGATGACGATTATTGGTGTATAATCAGTAAACATAGGAACTGATTTTGACTTGTTTGTTTGGGTTTATTTTTAATCTCAAAAACAGGTGGCCATTGACTTGCATTATACAAATCACCAAGAACCATGGATCCAGCTAAAGAAGAAATCAATTTTGAAGAATTGAAGTCAGCTACATTTTTTGGTGATTAAATGTTGATTAAACAGACGAAAATAATCCAACACACATACATTGTCAAAAATGCAAATATTGGCGACTGCAATTTCTATCAATAGCCCTATCAATAATTAAATAAATAAAATAAAAGCAAACAGAGACAAAAAAGTATAAAATCAACGTTATCTCACACCATTTGGTAATGTTTTGATTTAGTGGCTAATTCATATGAATCTCATTTGTACATTTTAGTAAGATTTGCTCATCTCCCAATGATTGTTGATTTTAGGAGTGGGGTTTGGTGCCACGCCACCTTTTAAAAATCGTAAATTTTCATACAGCTGAACTCGAAATTGCCACTAAAGTGACAACAGATTTACAGTCACCTGCATTAATAATACAGTAAATAAAAATATTACATTTTATTTTGTGATGAACTATCCCTTTTACTCGACACAATTATATGTCACTGTAGACATGTTAGAGATTTAGGGCTCATGATCCACCTGTTGAGAATAACTGTGTTGGGGTTACTGCAATACAAACAGGAAACATCAGTTATTTGTTACTGATTTCCTCCTTTTTTTCTTGTGTAACAGGTGCAGAATCCTTGAACAGAAACAGTTTCAGCTTCAGTGACGAGAAGCTCAACTCTCCAACCGTTTTCTCCCCCTCATCAAACAGTCCACTGGCCACATCTCCCAAACGTGAGTGTAAATAAACAAACATTTTTCTGTTTCAGACATTAAGCTGATTTGGTGCAGTGTGATGATTAACTATACATTGTGCTCTTCAGCTAAACTGGGAGACACTAAAGAGCTAGAGGACTTCATTGCTGACCTTGACAGAACATTAGCGAGTAAGTCATTTTTTAAATAATAATAATAATAATAATAATAATTCCTTACATTTATATAGTGCTTTTCTGGACATTCAAAGCGCTTTACACTTTGGGGGGGAATCTCCTTATCCACCACCAGTGTACAGCATCCACCTGGATGACGTGACGGCAGCAATATTGCGCCAGACCGCACACCACACACCAGCTGATTGGTGGAGAGGAGACAGAGTGAAGTACCCAATTATGATATGGGGATAGTTAGGAGGCCATGATGAACAGAGGCCAGTGGGCAAAGTCGGCCAGGATGCCGGGGTTAAACCCCTACTCTTTTTGAAGGACATCCTAGGATTTTTAATGACCACAGAGAGTCAGGACCTCAGTTTAACGTCTCATCCGAAAGACCGCACTCACTGAGCACTATATAGTCCCCGTCACTATACTGGGGCGTTAGGACCCACCCAGACCACAGGTTGAGCGCCCCCTGCTGGTCTCACTAACACCACTTTCGCCAGCTTTCCCATGTGGTCTCCTATCTATTCCCATCTATATCAGGTACTGTGATGAAATGAGAGTAGAAATGTGTCAGCTTGTAGATATTCTGCTTCAGCATTTATACAGTGTGCGATAGATCAGTGAGTAGCACTGCAGTGCATAATTGTATCTGATAACATGAATGTCCTATGAGTTAACATTTTGTAAAGTAACAAAAAACAATGTTCAGGGTTTCTGCAGGTTTCACAGAGTTAAATTTAAGACTTTTTAAAGACATTTTTAGGACCATTATGAATGACATTTTAGACTCATAAAGCGCTAAAGGCTAAGTAATTTTTCAAATGGCCCAGATGGAAAAGACTTTTATTTGACCTATCAAAAAATTATTATAATTTAATAATACAATAATATCTTAATAATAAACAATTATACTATTTTAGATTTTATTTCTTAGCTAAATATTTTAAATATAGTGTAAAAAACAAGCAAGCTCTACTTGTATCGAAACACTTTTTTTCCAACATAAACTTTCTTAAAAAAAAAAAATAATAATAAAATAAATAAAGAACAAATGTTTTAAAAGTTTTAAAAAGTTCAATAAACTAAATCTATGGACAACAATCTGTCCAGGTCGGTGTCCTCAGCAGTAAATACATGGAGCACTTTTAACCAAATGTTACTGTAAGGAAAATAATTAAACCATAAGGAGTTAAAAATTACCTTTTTTTTAAAAAAAGTTACAATTTTTATTGAAAATAAAAGGCGTCCAGAGTGATTTTGCGAGCCCTTTAACTCACTCTGGAAGAGTACAGTTCTTGAAGTGTAGGAAGGGTAGTGCCAGTGATTTGTTCAGCAGTCTGGACTATTTGCTGTAGTCTACGGAGGTCGGTTTTGGCAGCTGAGCTGAACCAGACGCGTATTGAAGTGCAGAGGATGGATTGGATGACAGCTAAGTAGAACTGTACAAGCAGCTCCTGTGGCAGGTTAAACTTCCTCAGCTGACAAAGGAAGTACAGTCTCCATATTTAGCTGTACTAAATATATTAAATAATACACAGTGGAATGAACTGCCAACTTATCCAGCATTTGTTTTATGCAGCGGATGCCTTTCCAGCTGCAACCCATCACTGGAAAAACCATCAAAATTGTCTTACCAAATTCTGTAATTATTTACTCTTCCTTCACTTGTTCTAAACCTGTTTGAGTTTCTTTCTTCTGTTGAACACAAAGGTGGATAAACTGATGAATGTTGGAAAATAACAGCTATTGATTTCCATGGTATTTTTTGTTCCTACTACTTTTTCCCAAAATTCTTCAGAATTTCTTGTTTTGTTTTCAACAGAAGAAACTCAAAGTTTAGAACCACTTGAGTGTGAGTAAAAGCGAAGAAATATTAATTTTTTACACGAACTAACCCTTTAATAATAGATTCAGGACATGCTAATCATTGTCAATCACACTTCCCCTTCCTATACTGTTGCATTAACACAGTTAAGATCATTTGCTTTGGACGCTCCTACATTCTAGAGTGCTATGACTTGCTTCAGAAAGAGAAAAGAATGTGTGTGTGTGCAGCTCTGCTCTCTCTCAAAGCAGTCCTGTAACTGTAGCCAAAGGGGGATGTCCACTGATTTTATCTGCCATAGAGTGAGGCCATGACATCCTAAATCTTATTCATTTTGTAGGGTGTTTTTTTTCTTCACCAAAACAGTCATAAATCATTGTTGTTATGACAACTTTCCACCCTCTTTCTGACACTTAGAATTACATAGCCAGTGCCTTGAACATTTTTATTTATGCACACATACAATTTAAATCACTCTGACAGGACAGAGAAGTCAAAGTAGTTTTATCTCAAAACATCAAGGGAAACTACATTCATGACGATACATTGATACGACTTTCAGATAATGTGTTTCTGTGTTCTATGTTTCCATTACTTTTCAAAAAAGTAAGGGACCAAGAACTGAGCCTTGTGGTACCCCACAGTGTACTTTGATATGTATGATGCCTCTTCATTAACTGATACAAATTGATAATGTTTAGATAGATAAAACCTGAACCAGGCCAATGCAGTTCCTGTAATACCAACATAATTTTAAGGAGACCATTATGATCGATTGTATCTAATGCAGCACTGAGGTCCAATAACACTAAGAGAGAAATGCAACCACGATCTGACGACAGGAGCAGGTCATTTGTAACTCTTAGTGCTGTTTCTGTGCTATAAAATGCTCTAAACCCAGATTGGATTTTTTCACAAATAATGTTTCCCTGTTGTAAGGAACATAGTTGAGCAGATACAACTTTCTCTAATATCTTTGATAGAAAAGGCAGGTTTAAAATGGGCCTATAATTTACTCATTCTTTGGGATCAAGCTGGTTTAAAGGTTTAGGAACATATCCTAAAAGTAGGGATGAATTCAAAAAGTTAAGAACAGGTTCAGAAACTTCTGAAAACAATTGTTTTAATACTTTGGTTGGTATAGGATCTAACATAGACAATGTTGATTTGGAGGAATTTATCAGTTTAGACAGTTCTTCCTCACCTACTGCTAAAAAAAGTTTGAAGTTTGTCCATTAACGGTCCACACTGCTCTAATTGGAACGATTCTGTAGGAGGCAGATTGATGGTGCTTATTTTATCTCTGATATCATCAATCTTGCATGTGAAGGAGGTCACACTTTATTTTGATGGTTCGTTTGTCGAATTTAAGTTACATTGCATCCACATGCCAACTTATTCTCATTAGATTATAAGGAGACTTTTTGGTTGGGGTTAGGGTTGGTGTAAGTTGACATGTACTTGTTAAGTTTCTTATAGTCAGTTAAATGTCTGTTGAAGGAGCAGTATCCACAGATATTAAGCAGATATCTAATACTCAAATGGACCATCAAAATAAAGTGTTACCATGAAGAAATTCACAAATTCATTACTGCTGTGTTGAGAAATGCATGTTGATGCTTTATTTTTAATTAAATTGGCCACTGTGTTAAACAGGACCCCAGGGTTGTGTTTATTTTCTTTTATTAAGGATGAAGAGTAAGCACGTCTGGCAGACTTTAAAGCTTTTCTAAAGCTCATATCAGGTGGTTATTCAGACAATTCTACAAAATATGAAAACAACTTTTCCTGCATTTACCGGTCACATGAACCCACATTTACAAGTTAAATATTTTAGGTTGAATCAAATAAACTGTTATAGTGAGCTTAACTTACATCAATCAAATTGACAAAAAATATTTCGCTGAAACCTTATTAAAATAAGTAAATGCGATATATAAGTAAACCTTATTTTTTACCATGATTTTTGGAAAGACTTATTGCAAGATGTTAGGGTTTTAAGTTGAACGGCATTGGTTAATGAAATTCCATCATGTTGCAATAGTATTTTGTTGACTTATTTAATGCACATATTTGTAATGGAAATGCACCAAGTGACATTGTATTGAACTGAGCTGAATAATTGTAATATTAATTAGAACAATACCGGCATTCTATTCCTGATATATTAAATATGTTCCACAATGATGACATTTTCTTATCTGATTTATATTATATGCATGTTTAAACAAGCAGCTGTAGCTTGTAAAGCACTATAGGAATAAAGGTGGTTTGACATAAAATGGCCAGCTAATGAAAGGTTAATAGGGCTAAAATGTTTATGGTTGGTGTCTCTAAAAAGAGGATCCACATACACACCAAAAATAACTGACACCCGAGGGCCTGAAAATGTACTAAGTATGTCCTGTGCTTGTCTGCTTGTCTCTTCAGGCATGTGAGTCAGAGACGGGATGACTGGAACCCACCACATTGAAGCTCCGCTGGGGGACGACAGCCACACCACACCTGACAAACTACTGTGAAGATGGAGAATACATAGTCATGGTTCCACAAGTCCTCTTGTATATTTAACGCCCATACAAAACAATCTCAAACGCAAATGAATAAGAAATACACATTTGACAGGAATGGCTGTGCTCTCTGGAAAATAAAAAAAACTTGAGCTGTAAGATTATTTAAATAGCTTTTTATAGAAATATATTTGTAATTTTATAGAGTTGGTTATTGTAAATTTATCTGTAATACCGTTTTGTGAATTTATATTTTTGTATTTTATGTAAATATTGGTTCAGACTTTATCACCTTGCTCTGTTTCATATGAGAATAAATTCATTAGAGTCATTAGAAAAATAACTGGAAAAGGAATATAACATGTATTTAATACAACTAATGTCTTCAAGAGATTAAAGTTAACAGAAGATGCATTTCTTATTGTCTCCGTGCTTTGTGTATATGTGTACCTTGTATTCATCACTTTATGGGGATCAAATATCCACAATTTCTTTATGTGAACAATTAATCAGTGCAAGTTAATCCACTGAAAAAAATAATTTGGTAACCTTTAATCAACTTCTAAATATTTACTCCTTCGTTTGGAGTGGCGGTCCATCTCTGTTGGTATTTGTTTGACAGATTTAGCCACAATATTCTTAACATTGCCTAGTGGTCGGGAAAAGTGAGGCTATATGAAACACTGAAACAAAGCAAATGTGATCTCCTGGCTTGAAACCCTTCTCTATTTTTATGTACTACTCTGGAACAGCTTCAGCAAAGAAACAGTTAAGCATATTGAGGTAATAAACCCCACGTTGTAGAGTTATGCCCAATTAACACGAGGCGTCATAGCTTCCCATTCACTATGAATGGGTGACGTCAATCATTGCCGAACTGAATTGTGGATCCATCTGTGCTGCTTCAGCACCATTGATCACCAGAAGTTGGGAATTTCTCAACTTTTCAAGCGCCAACAGAAGTGTCATCCAATCAGATTGTTATATGCAAATACCCCAGCTCAGACAGTAGACAATTGTGGACTAATTTTATTGGCTGATGCTGCTATGACTTCAGACACACCCTCCATCAAGCGTTGAAGCCCTGTGTGAATCGGGCGTTGAGGATTCAAAGAATTTAGTGAAGCGGTGAGAGTTCCTGACTAGCATGCCAAGATAATAGTTTCGAATCCAGTGTGATGCAGTTATATGTTACTTTTAAATGCTCTGTTCTTGTAACGTGTTTTGTTTTAATACTGGTTAATTATTAAATTAAGTCAAGTCATGATTTCAGAGTATTTGTACAAGTCGGGATTTGAACTCGGGCCATTTGCAACAGTTACTCTGTGCACACACACAGTCCACTAGGCTTCATGAGACAGAGAGTTTTTTCCTGATCCTGTACAGTTAAACGCAGATTCGCCAGGTCTCGAAATGCTTCTGTAATGATAGATGCTTTGAATCAATTTAGTGAGGTGACCTGGTGTTTCGAAACACTTCTGCCGCTTGACCTGGGTGTTTAAAATCACCTTAATCACATGACCTGGGTGGTTTCAATCATGCTTTGGTTTAGTGTCTCAAAACACTTGCGCTTTGGGATCTCGACACTGTCGAAACATCAGTTTCACGTCAGCCATCTCTAACCATGCCATACCATTAGTTTGCTATGAGGGAATGATTCGCAAAAAAAAAGCCCTACCCTCTACTTAATATTACGTTTCAGTGGGAAGTACATCAACATACTGAAATAAAAGTCTCTGCAATTTACAGTTTATTGGGACTTTAACTTGATATTTTAAATCTTTTGGTAATTAAATAACTTAATATTATAATTTTTATATTATTTAATGAAGTCCCTATAAAGCTAGCTGTACAAGTGTGTGTGTGTGTGTGTGTGTGTGTGTGTGTGTGTGTGTGTGTGTGTGTGTGTGTGTGTGTGTGTGGTATTTTCACTCTCTGTGTGGACAGAAGACTTCCTTTTGGACACTACGAATGCATAGCTAATTAAATCAGGGCTGTGCTGCAGTCAGCTAATGTTCTTGAAGAGTCTGTGAATGATTGACCCCACAGCAGGAGCCTGAGACCGTGAGCAGTTGCTCTGGAGAAAATGTGGCACTAGGTCACCTCCTCAACACTTTGTGTCCAAACCAGTGCCACTGAGACTAGACCTGGTCTGATTTGCAGTATACAATCATTGTGAATATTTAACTGGAATGCCAACTACTTAAATTTTTTTTAACAAAGTATTGTCATTTGAAAAGCTTGAATTTAAAATTTTAAAATAAATATACTAATATTTAAGTTTAAATATTGGGTTTGTTTTACGGTGATTTCTTAAAAATGTTTTGCTATTGGCCATAATTTTGCACTGTTCAACTGATGCCATTGATATAAAATTTGGTAACATCATGAGACAACAATATAGTTTCAAATACTTTAGCTTAAAGTCTTTAAAAACAGCAAACAGTTGTACAGTACAGACAGCACAGTCAGCAGTATTACAGTTAGAACAGTCAGAGATGCTAAGAAATGCACAGGGTCATCACCTCCTTAAGAAGACCTTTTATTTTTTAATCACCGAACACTTAATGGGTTAATAAACCCCTAAATGAATATTCTGTAATTAATCACTCATCCTCATTTCATTCTCAGGGTTTCTGCAGATATCATAATGTCAAATTTAAGACTTTTTAAGACCATTAAGCATTAAATTTAAGACCTAGATCACAATAACAAAAACACGCATACACATAAAGAGAAAATGCAAAATCACAAAATTAGTGATAAAATAAATGTATTCAAATTGAACAGTACTAAAGACAGATTAGATGCACCATTGAACTACAAAAAAAACAAACATCTTAAGGCTGATTTATACTTTCACGTGGCGCCGCATCGCGCACCTCACGAAACGGGTGAGGCTTTTATACTTTACGCGTTCACCATTGAGATATTCTTTTCAATGACAGGGGGTGGTCAAAAGAAACAGACAGTAAAATCAGATGGATAAACAGAGAAATAGAAAGTTTCTGGAACTAGGTCATATCATTAATATCATTGAAGATTTTTTTAATTAATTGTTTTTTTAATTATTTTTATAATTTATTGTAATTATTATCAAGATTTTTATAACCATTCAAGATTTTTTTTCAATCAAACTTTGATGCATCACTTGCTTTTGTTCATAGCTTGGACAATTCTACCTAATAAAGTTAAATATTAATGGCAACAGAACATGTGTTGCTCCACAATTATATTTCTTATTATGGCAAGAATAAAAGCAAAAAAGAAAAAGAACACTTACGAAAAAATACTGACGTTTTGTTTTATTTTGCCCACTCAACAATTCACACATTACTGTCTGGCTAGTTTCTGACCTCAACCACCTTTGCATGGCCTCTTTTTTTGTTTTAACATCCCTCCCTTTATCCATCAGGTTTTCCCAAACTTTTTGGGTTGGGGGGGATGGGGGGGTCAAAAAATAAATAAAATAAATAAAAAAAATAAATAAAAAATAAAAATCGACCCGAAGAATAACCGTTGTACCCTAAATGTGCAAAGCCTTCATAAAAAAATATTAAATTCTGTATTTTTTCCAATGTTGGGGTAATTAAAAAAATTATAAAAATAAAAAAACACACCAAACTTCAAGATAAAAAAAAACTTTTGTTTAGGTTTTTGTTATTAAAATGGTCCCTTGGTCATGTTTTACATGTACGTCATCACGAGGGTTAATCTGCAGTATCTTAATATGCATTTCAAAGATGAATAAAGGTTTTAGGTTTTAGGAACAACATGAGAGCAACCCCGTAACCAATAAGCAAGGTAAGCAGTCGCTTAGGGCCCCGGGGAATAAGAGGGCCCCGACGAATGCCAAAAAGCCTATATTAATCTTATAGTTCTTTTTAAAATTTTCTATCATACACTGTAAAATCTGTCAATAACCATTTTGATTTTAATGTTAATACTTCTTTTTAAAACTAGGGCCCCCCACGAAGAATGGAACATTGCTTCAGTACTGCACATGCAAATATTAAAATCTAACCACCACAAATATGGCTAATTAACTGTACATAGTTTGTGAACTTGTTTTTTTTATTTGTGAATTTATTGTATTAAATTTTAGATTGAGAAGATAAAGGTTCCACTTAGTGCACCTGCACATGAGTTGTTAAATGTGATTTTACAGATGTGCTCACATATGAAAAACACACGTGAAACACCAGAACATGTTAAAAACCAAAAGTGAAATGTACATGGGTAATGTCCCCATGTGATCACGTGAAATTCATGTGACTTTTCTTTAAGGGAGTAATTCATTCATTCATTTTCATTTGGCTTAGTCCCTTTACTCATCAGGGGTCGCCACAGCAGAATGAACCGCCAACTTATCCAGCATATGTTTTACGCAGTGGATGCCATTCTTGCTGCAACCCAGTACTGGGAAACACACAAACACGCTCACATTCACACACATAGACTACAGCCAATTTAGCTTATTCAATTTATAATCTTCAATTTAACCTGTACCGCATGTGTTTGGACTGTGGAAGAAACCGGATCACCCTGAGGAAACCCACACGGGGACAGGGAGAAATCCAAACAGAAATGGCAACTGACCCAGCTGGGACTCGAACCAGCAACCATCTTGCTGTGAGCCGACATTGCTAACCACTGAGCCACAGTGCCGCGCAGGGAGTAATTAATAACTTATTTTTTATTTTTGAGTGAACTAACTCAACATACTCAGAGAAGATGACAACCACAATTACCTACACACTTCTGGCAACACTATATATCATGTAATTTGAAATTCCAATCTTAAGGAAATTTAGTGAGCGTGGACTCTTACATTAACCAAATATTTATTTGTATTTATAATCTTTTTATTGTTTTTAGCATAAGAAATCAAACAATAACATAAACAGAACAAAAAAAAAAAGAGACAGAAAAAAAGGGTACAAAGGCCATTTCAAAATACACAAATAGTCGGGCACAACATAATACAATATCATCCAGAAAGCATAAGAGAAATAAATAGAATTAAATATAAAAAAAGAATAATAATTTACAGAGAAATGTGTAGGCTCCAGAACTAATCCCACCTATACAGACTTTCAAGTCAGCATTACTGATATAAAACATTGGATTCCAGATTTAAAAAAAATGTGTTTCAAGAGTTCCCACTTAGATATGCTTGGCGTATAAAGCTGGTTTGGCATGCTGTCCCGGGAGAGAACCCTGAGCTCGGAGATCTTTGAGCCCAGGGCTCCCGCCCGGTCGATAAGCATATCAGGGGATCCGAGATCAGGTAGGTCTCGAGAGTTCCCCCTTTTAGAAAAGGGAGGAAAGGAGGAGAGAAGGGGTGGAAGGGGGGATTCTTCCAAACGAAGATAAAACATTAGGGAGAAAATGATCCATTTATAGTAAACTAGGATCGCTCTGATTGGATTATTACTGATTACAGATGGGTGGCCAGACGTGCTCAATCATATCACGTGCTCCTCTCGAAATTAGGTTTATGAAACTTCACTTAGTTTGTTTGCCATCCCATATCGTATTTCTTCCATGGGCAACACGTAACTTAAACTCCTAATCCAAGTTTCAAAGACAGGCACGTAATCTGACTTCCAATTTTGTAAAATTATTTTCTTTGCTAATATTATACACAAAGATACTGCTTGTGATATATATTCATCAACTATTTCTGAGGTGTCTCAAAAAATGCCCAATTTTGGCTCTGGTGACAGATCAGTCCTGTAAACTTCTGATTAAAAAAATTACAAATGCTCTGCCAAAATGAACTAATTTTATGGCATAACCAGAGTGAGTGAGCCAGTGTACCTTTAGAGTTTTTCTATTTGTTGCACAGTAAGGAAACATTTGGGAAAATCCTATGTAATTTTACTTTTGAATAATGAAGTATCTCACGTTGATAGATTAATCATGAAACATTAACCAAAAATTGCATACAAAAAGGTCTATTGTCAATAATATAGTGATACATGAAACAGCCCACACAAAAATCCTTTGTTTGTTAGCATGTCTGAATGATCAGCTCCAACCCACCATGTTTATGGAGAAATCTTTCACCCTCACACAAAATTCCAGAATGTGTGGTATAGTTCACCTAAAAATGAAAACGTTGTCATATTTTCTTCTTCCTTCTATTTGTCTCAAACATGTTTAAGTTTCTTTACTCTATTTAACACAAAAGATGATATTTTGAAGAATGTTGGAAAGCTGCAGTCATTAACGCCTACTCGCCCAGTATTTTTTGTTCTTACTATGGATGGAAATGGGTGTTGCTTTAAAACATTCTTCAAAATATCTTCTTTTATGTTTAACAGAAAGAATAACTCAAAGTTTAGAACCACTTGCATGGTTTCCGCTACATTCATTCTTCCATGGTGGGGCGCCATGCCAAAATTCATCCCGCCACAGCTACATTACAGCTTCTCATTCAAAACATTTTATTTTTTTAATAGCAGGTGATAATCGCACCAAAACGTATTAAAGGGTAAGTGAATTATAATCGCGTGAACTTTTCTGTAACCGACCGTAGTGCTGTGCGTCATTTGTTTACCCTTTAAGGTTACGTGCTGGCTGACTGACTGACAGGTGCATAATGCGTGAGGCCAGCAAACACGACGTATAGCCTGTTTCACTTTACTTCAGGACGCATTAATACCGCTCTGTAGGTCTATTAGAGACATTCAATAGAATTCCTAGCAAATCTAATAAATGTTGGAGATATGTAATGAGTAGTAAATAAAATTTTTTAAAAAAAAGTCACTTTAGGCAATTCTTTGGTTTTTAACAAGGTAAATTTTCTTTTGCATCAAAACCAGCTAAATCCACTTCTGCTTTTTATGCAAAAACCTCTAAATCTACCGATTGAGACAAGACAATGTAAATAGTGGAAAAATCACTAAAGATGCAATTAGAAATTATTTTGCAAACATAAAACACCTAAAACTAAAAATATATAAATCTGTCAAGTGGCGGTTTATTCCGCTGTGGTAACCCCTGATAAACCAGAAACAAAACAGAAGGAAAATTAATGAATGAAATCGGTCAAGTAAGTGCATTAATCAACAACATTAAAACTGACATTAATTAAATCTTAACAATCTGTTGTCATTTCTGATATTTGGGATTTAGATTTAATCTAAGTAGAACAATGTAAACATTGCAAACATTGTAAACTAAGCTTGGTAATTTCAAATAATGTAGTGCAAAACATTATGAAACCTCAATATATGTGCATTGTCCATAAATATAAAAAGCTTATCAGATGTAGGTATTATGAAGTAATATAAATAATGTGTTAGTTTTATATATTATATTTTAAAAAATAGCTTACATTAGCAAATAAAACACAAGGTAGGCCTACTGGGCAAAAAGGGGATGCCTCTCAGACAATTTTAGAAGCTGTCATTCATTCATTCATTCATTCATTCATTCATTCATTCATTCATTCATACATTCATTCTCACCATACTTAAGGTCTTGGTCTCTTGTTTATCCTTATTGCATCCATGTGGGATAAAAGAACGGCATCTTAGCTTCGTCTTTCGTTAAACACAGTTGCCATTTAATGTAAAGTAAATCGGACTCATTCAAAGTAGCGTCGCTGTACAAAAATACGTTATGAATGCATGCTACACTTCCGACTGTACATTGTGTTTTCTTTTTCTTAAAATGCAGCGTTTTGAGCTAAGGGATGTTTTCATTTGACATTCACTGACAGTCGGACAGGCACATCCAGTTAATCAAATTCTGTTTTTTTAAATCGAAATCAAAAGTCTCCTCATAAAAGCTGGCATACCAGCACGCTGCAACATTGAAAACATATAATTCGATCCGTGCCTTCTGGATATTCTCAGGATATAGCGGCTTTTGCTGTCAAAGGCGAGTGGCGTTTAGAGGCTTTTGCCAACAAACTTATTTCTGAATAAGCTGACGCTGCAATTTGGATGATTACAATCAAATCTATTTCTTGATGGTGTACTACGTGCCTAAAGCATTTACTCAAATGTCATTATCTCATTTTTGGCAGAAGTGGCGCTTATGCCGAGTTCAGACTGCATGATTTTAGCCCCGATTTTAACTCGCTGACAGGTTTTGAGAAATCGCAGACAAATGCCTGAAATCACAGGCAAATTGGTGCTTGTGCACGTGAGTGACAATCACAAAGTATGAACTAACAAAGACGCAATCTGAGTGAATCGCCGATGCGTTGCCGATGCCTGTTAGATGTGTTAAATGAGTTTTGACTGAAAATAACATTGGCGATTGCCTACAGCCAATGAGAGAGCAGCATTCGCTTGCTTGTACCTGCAGGCCAGCGGGAGATGTTAAAAGCGCTCATTTTCGGTTTATTTGGACCCAAGAAATGGAGGAAAAAATAGTGAAGGTTTGACAGGAGCACCCATGTCTGTTTGACGTTTCATACAGAAAGTTAAAAAATAAAGTTGAGGAGAAATTGCTAATTCCCTTCAAACCCAAGTGAGCAAATATGTACATTTTCTACCCCATTAAAGGTTTCTTTTTCGTTATGTAGTTATTAACAAAAGATATACTACGTGTTTTCGGCTGTGAGACGTAGTTTGGATGAAGTTGTCGGCGATTCTTCCTGTTGTAAAGTCGTGCAATGTGAAAGCCACTGTCGCCAATCCATCTTGCAGTGTAAACAAAGCAGCGACAAAACGCTAGCCCAGATAGCCATGCAGTGTGAAAACATCTGTGACACGACTACTTTGAAAATCAGAAGTCTGAACTTGGCATTAGTGGCTTTTGCATCTGAACTCTTCAAATACAAATAGCTAATTTTGCAAAAATTTTTTGACACACGCTTTAAAAAAATGCTGAGTTCCACACAATTCCTTCATGTCAACACTAATTGATTAAATTAACCTAATTGATTTTTACAAATTTAAGTGAATTGAACATAAAACAATTGTCACAAAAAACTCAAGAATTGTGTCAATTCAACTCATTTATGTGAAATCCAGGTATAAACTTGTATGTCATATGTAATTTGCATATATTAGATTTCTATATGGGGACATTCAGAGAAAACATGTTCTAGGTGGATAAAAGAGGCTGCTACAGTGACTGTATCAAGATAATACTGCCTCACTTCATGGCTTTCAAACTCCTTGCGTGGTGGAAAACAGTCAAGTGAATAATGAACCACTTCTGCATGGTGTGCAACCTCACGAGTCCTCATCAAGTTCATCAGATCAAACCGTGCTTGGGCACAGTCCAGCTGAGCATGGGTCTGCATCAAGCGGAAGTTTTCCTGTTTGCTTCTTTAGTGCAGCTGGCACAAGCAGCAGACTCACACTGACTGTACAGCAGCTGTTCTGCACCTGTGCTCATGGCTGTGGACGGGACAGTCACACAGTAGCTCTCTCACGTTCTCATTCAGTGCTGGACGTGCTGACATAACAGCTTAACTCCAAGATAAGTTGCTTGGCTGCAGGCAACGGGCATCTCTTGGCAAGCTCTGGCTCTGTGGGCATGGCTGGATGAGGACGGGCAGTGGTCTGGAAGTGTGGGAAAGTGAAAAGCAGGTCCAGCTGAACATTCAGCCAAAACAAACAACTTTCCCAAGGGAGGGATTATCAGCTATATACTACACTGAAAAAATGGTTGCTGCCTCGATTGAAATAAATTTTTCTAGTCATCTCTACTTACATCAATCAAATTGTCAAAGCATATTAAGTAAAACTTTGTATAACTTTAAGACCTGATTAATGTATTAAATTAAAGTAACAAAACATTTGTTGTCATGACAATGTCATATTGATTTTTCGTGTATGGGTGATAGGCTTGGGCGGTATCCAAATTTTTATACCGTGAAACCTCCTCCCTATTTTACCTCGGTATACAGTATTACCATGCATAATAAAAAAAAAAAACATGATGTAAGGCTCAGACAGCATGACCAAACTGTTGGCTTGTTCCTAAACCATTCAGAAACTGAATACCGTATATTTGCGACCTTAGGTTCACGGTCACCTGTTTGTCTTGTTTGTATTAGAGATCTTCATGGGGCGCTCTCTCTCATTCACAAACATACACACACACACTCACATAGACAGCACCAAACAAGTGACACACAGCATCACGCTCTCTCTCAATCACACACACACACGGCATCAAAATGGTGCATGCTCGGGAGCGATATTGTTAGACCCCCCGCTCCCGTTCAAATTACACCAAAGTTACAGACCACTCCTGCGCTGTATTCGGAATTTTATTCCCGCACCGTAAGAAATCTTGTCGTGTCCCGTGGTACAGCAGCAGGAATGCAGACCTCTAGTTTATATTTACCACGTCTCCCCTTTCTTTCAGTCCAAACCAGAAATACTGCCAAACTGCAACTTACCTAATTATAGGCCTATTTCAAATCTTCTATTTATGTCTAAAATACTAGAAAAAGTTGTTTCTGCCCAATTACGCTCCTTTCTGCAGACAAACAATGTTTTTAAAGTGTTCCAGTCAGGTTTCAGGCCTCATCACAGTACAGAAATCGCATTAGTGAAAATAACCAACAATTTACTCTTAGCTGCTGAACAAGAGTGCATCTCGCTATTAGTTTTACTCTATCTTAGTGTCGCATTTGACACCATCGTCCACAATATCATCATAAATCGCTTAAATTCTTTAGGTGTCCAGAGACAGGCCCTACAATGGTTAAAGTCATACTTAGCTGACCGTTACCAGTTTGTGAATATTTATGGGCAGCTTTCACAAGTTAGGGCAGTAAATTATGGGGTGCCTCAAGGATCAGTTTTAGGCCTTTTGCTGTTTACATTATACATGCTACCCCTGGGAGACATTATTAGAAGACACATGATAAGCTTTCACTGCTATGCAGATGATACTCTATTATATATTTCAACTAAACCTGATGAGACGTCTGAACTGTCTAAGGTAACCAACTGTATTAAAGATGTTAAAGACTGGATGTCCAATAATTTTCTTCTCTCAAACTCAGACAAAACAGAATTATTACTTATTGGGCCTAAATCCTGTACACAGCAGATCTCACAACTCAACCTGCAATTAGAGGGATACAAAGTTAGCTCTACTATATAATCTACTATTCTATAATCTGTACAAAATGCAGCTGTCAGAGTTCTTACCAGGTCTAGAAAATATGATCATATCACCCCAATATTATCCTCCTTACACTGGCTGCCTGTTAAGTTTTGTATTGATTTTAAAATAATGCTTCTTACCTATAAAGCTTTAAACAATCTAGCTCCTGTTTATCTAACCAAACTTCTGTCTCGCTACAATCCAACCCGCTCTTTAGGATCTCAAAACTCAGGGCTTCTGGTAGTACCTTGAACAGCAAAGTCGAGTAAAGGGGGTCAAAGCTTCTCATTCTAAACTCTGGAATATCCTACCTGATAATGTCCGAGGCTCAGACAGACTACCGCAGTTCTAAACTAGATTAAAGACCTATCTTTTTAGTAAAGCATACACTCAGTGCATTACTTAGCGGTATGATGCATGAAGGTGCTCCACGCAGGTTTTTGCATCTCGTTTATATACACTATGAACAGCAGCTACACTAATTATTCTCTTTAATCTCTATTTCCACCTGGGAATACTCATCCCGAGGCCCTCAGAGACTATGCAGTGCCACTGATTCGATCCAAGACCAGCGACGAGATGATTCTATGGTTTCCATAATCCTGGACCAGGCCGTATCCTGAGCAGCTGCTGTGGTGGTCATGGAGGAGTGGAGAGCATAAGACTGATTTCCGTGATGCTCCGGGGACAGACGAGTCTCACTCACGTCCAGCTTCTCTAGCGCCTAGACTGCAGCTCTGCACAAGATGTTTGGCCATAGGAGAAATGGTCGTCCCCAACTGAGCCTGGTTTCTCTCGAGGTTTTTTAATTTTTCACTTTCACCAATTGGTGAACTTTTTTCCTCGTTGATGTTGCCACTGGCTTGCATGGTTCGGGATCTGTAGAGCTGTGCATTGATGGATTTGCTCTTCAGTGTTTGGACTCTCAGTAGTGATTATCAAACCACACTGAACTGAGCTAAACTGAACAGAACTTAAACACTGAAAACTGAACTGACTTTCAGTTTCAATTTACTATGATCTTCTATGTGAAGCTGCTTTGACACAATCTACAATTAAAAGCGCTTTATAAAGATGAATTGAATTGAATATATGCTTAGAGTATCAACACTGACCATGTAACGAAGGTATCAGAATCAGAATCAGAAAGAGCTTTATTGCCAGGTATGTTCACACATACGAGGAATTTGTTTTCGTGACAGAGCTTCTACAGTGCAACAGAATTACAGAGACAGGACAAAAAACATATAATAAATATATTTAAAAAAATACAAGTATGTGAATGTAAATATACAAATTGACAAGTGTATGTACGTGTTTATTACTATATACAACGTTGTATGTGCAGCGGTTATGTGAAAATTGGCATGTAAAGCGTATTGTTAAATAAGTGTATATGTGTATAAAAGTGTATGGCAAGTACTGATGTTTGTTCCACAATTATTATCATTAAGTGTTCATGAGATGAATTGCCTGAGGGAAGAAACTGTTTCTGTGTGAGGCTGTTCTGATGCGCAGTGCTCTGTAGCATCGGCCAGAAGGTAAAAGTTCAAAGAGGTGGTGTGAGTGGTCCAGAGTGATTTTGGCAGCCCTTTTGCTCGCTCTGGATAAGTACAGTTCTTGAAGAGTAGGAAGGATTGTACCAGTGATTCGCTCATCAGAGCGAACTATTCGACGTAGTCTTTGGAGGTCATATTTAGTAGCTGAGCTAAACTAGACAGTTATTGATGTGCAGATGACTGATTCGATGATGGAGGTGTAGAACTGTTTCAGCAGCTCCTTTGGGAGGTTGAACTTCCTCAGCTGACGAAGAAAGTACAGCCTCTGTACAGCTTTTTTGACAATGGAGTCAATGTGAGTGTCCCACTTCAGGTCCTGAGAGATGGTGGTGCCCAAGAACCTGAATGACTCCACTGCTGCCACAATGCTGTCCATGATGCTCAGTGGGGGAAGAGCAGGGAGGTTTCTCCTGAAGTCCACTATCATCTCCACTGTTTTGAGCGTGTTGAGACTTGTTGTGACTGCACCAGACAGCCAACTCCTTAACCTCCTGTCTGTAAGCAGACTCATCACCGTCCTGAATGAGGCCGATACGTGTGGTGTCGTCTGCAAACCTCAAGAGCTTGACAGAGGAGTCTTTTGAAGTGCAGTCATTCGTGTACAGGGAGAAGAGCAGTGGAGAGAGGACACACCCCTGGGGGGCGCCAGTGCTGATAGTGCGAATACTGGATGAGAATTTTCCCAGCTTCACCAGCTGCTGCCTGTCTGTTAGGAAGCTGTTGATCCACTGACAGACAGAAGTGGGTACAGAAAGCTGAGTTAATTTGGGCAGGAGAAGTTGTGGGATGACAGTGTTAAACGCCGAGCTGAAGTCAACAAAACAAGATCCTCACATAGGTCCCTGGTCTGTCTAGGTGTTGCAGAACATAATGCAGTCCCATATTTACTGCATGTAGGCAAACTGAAGAGAGTCCAGTAAGGATTCAGTGATGTCCTTCAGGTGAGCCAGCACCAGTTTTTCAAAAGACTTCATGACCACAGGTGTTAGTGCCACCGGTCTGTAGTCATTTAGTCCTGTAATTTTGGGTTTCTTTGGGATGGGGATGATGGTGGAGCGTTTGAGGCAGGATGGCACTTCACACAGCTCCAGTGATCTGTTAAAGATCAGGGTGAAGATGGGGGCCAGTTGGTCTGCACAGGATTTTAAACAGGCTGGTGTTATAAAATCTTGGCCTGGTGCTTTTTTCCTCTTCTGTTTCCGGAAGACCTGGTGCATATCATCTTCACTGAACTGAAGTGCAGGTATGGGGGAGGCGGGGGTAGTGGAGGTGTTAATGGTGGCATGAAGAGTAGTTTAGAGTGGGTGTGGGGGGTTTTCTCAAACCGGCAGTAAAACTCATTCAGGTCGCTCGGTTTCGTTAGTCCATCTTTTCACAGATCTTAATACAGGTTTGGCTGTTTTCAGTTTCTGCCTGTAGGTTGGAATGAGATGAATTAAACAATGGTCAGAGTGTCCCAAAGCTGTTCGTTGGACGGATCGGTATGCATCCTTTATTGTGGTAGAGCAGTGATCCAATATGTTACTGTCTCTTGTGGGACATGTAACATGCTGTCTATATTTTGGCAGTTCACGGGATAGTTTTGCTTTGATAAAATCCCTGAGAATGATTAAAACAGAGTACGGGTGTTGTTGCTCTGTCAACGTGATTTGATCAGCTAGTTTCTGTATCACCAGGCTTGCATGCGCGTGCGGAGGAATGTAAACACTGACAAGGATGAACGAGCAGAACTCGCACGGTGAATAGAAAGGCTGTTACATCTGTACACCACCTTTCATTGATGTAAAAGCACGTCCCGCCACCGTGCGATTTCCGCATCGATTCTTCGTTGCGATCCGCTCTGAACAGCTGATAGGCCGGTAGGTGAAGCGCATTGTCTAGTATGGTGTCGTTCAGCCAGGTTTACGTAAAACAAAGAACAGCTGAATGCAGAAAATCCCTGTTTGTCTGAGAGAGAAGAATGAGTTCATCTATTTTGTCGGGTAAAGAGCGGAGATTTGCCAGATGGATGCTGGGCAACGCGTTCCGAAATCCGCATTGTCTGAGTTTCACAAGCGCGCCTGCACGCTTTCCTCGTCTGCGCGCCTGAAAGCGTTTGAGCAGCACCGTGGCTCCGCCGACTACAATGTCCAACAGAACATCAGATAAGTCAAAGTTTGGAAAAATATTTGGTGGTGTATGCGAGCGAATGTCCAACAATTCTTCTCTGGTAATACTAATTGTAGGAATGTGACTCAAGACAGGACAAACTAACAAAAACTACTGCAGAGCATGACACGGAGGCGTCCATCATCGTCGGCGCCATTTTGTGTGATAGTATAGTACTTTCTGTCTGAAATGTGAAATCTGTGAGGGGACTTTATAGTGCAGAGCATAATATTCAGGTGTGTAAGTAATTAGTATTCAGGTAACAGTGATCTTGGGCTGTTTCTCAATATGCGTTCTTCAGCGATCTTGCGTCCTTGTTTTCTAATGTAACGTCATCATCAACTGACAAAGTTCCATTCCAAAAATTAAGACTGCAACAATGGAGGACGTGTAAAACTTCAAGGATGTGTTCTTGGTATCGAGGATGCATCAATGCAAACTTAAGTGCAAAACTTGCCCGAGAAGTCCCAGAAGTCATTGTGGCTGAAAGGAGGTGGGAAGCCCTGTATTTTATAGAGTTATTATTATTATTATTATTATTATTATAATAAAAGGCACTGAGTTTACCCCTTTTTAAGATTTAATATTAATATTATGGTTCTTCTGAGTGTGCCAGTTTAAGTTCAGTTCAAAACACAATTCTGATTTTTTTTATTATGTGTTAAAAAATGTCATTTTGGGGGCGTGTCCACAGTTCTCTGTTTTGGGGGTGTGTTGCTTCACATGAAAATTTGTTTCAACTTCCCACCCAAATTAACAAGGGGCCGGAGCCAAGAGCTCCCCCAGCAATCAGTCGCACATGTATGACTCGGACACAGACCAAGCAGAGACTACTGTTGAGGAATCAATATTCCTAATGTGCCAGAATGTGTGAAAGTAGTAGTTACAAAATCATTTGTGTCTTTGTATAGTTTACATGTGTCATCCATATAGGGATGCAATGATTAACTGGTTTCACTATTAACCGTGCTTTTATTCGTCATGGTTAATTAATCATAAAGGCTTCTCAACACCATGTTTCTGAATGCTGTAATTTTAAAATAATTTTCATTAAAAACACATGAAGGTCATGAGACCATCAGGAAGAACCAATGACCCAGGGAAGAACGCAGCATCTTGTTTCTCAGAGGACGCATTCCTCCACGAGTTTGTTCTTGCGAAGTAACTTAGAAAGACCGGTCTCCACAAGAACACAAGTCCCTTCTCTGCGTTCTTGGAATTGAGAAACAGTCATGGTGTCAGATTGGGGGGAGAACATGGTCTGACTGTGACAGTAATGCTGCGGTCACACTAGAGTTTGATCATGCGAAATTCTTTTGTATGATGCTGCGAAAATGGGCGGGATTAAACAAGATGATTAGACATTTTAAAAAAAGCGAGTGATTGGTCCATTTTTAAAATTTCTGTCCAGAGAGGCAATCATGTGATGCGATTTTGCAGGTCAGAGTTTACCAAGCTTGAACTGTCCAATGCAGCAAACTGTGAAATTTGTCGCACGAGCTTGCGTTTCCAGTCTGCTGCATTCGCGTGCATATGAATAGAAGTCTGTGGGGCGAAAAGTGCAGCGTGACTGCAGCTTAAGTTGACTTTACCTAAAAAAAAAACTTGCAAACGGATTGTCCCAAATATTTCAAGTAGTATTGAATTGCAAAAACTGAAAGGACATTTCAGCAAAAAATGTAAATTAACCTTTATTTTACTCACCTCAAGTCAACCTCTGTGTATACTAGTGGTTCCCAAAGTTGGACCAGGGGCGATTTAAAAATAATACATGGGTTATTCAATGTTCAATTTAAGTCCTTTTCTGAGACTGTTGACCACGTGTTGCTGGTCAGAAACTGTTGTGATATATGACAAGATTCTACTGGCCTGGGCCTATTTATGACTCATAAAGAGCATTCTCAAATAATGCACTGATGACAGATAATCATTTCCACTCTCTTGAGACATTTTTTTCAACAAAAGCCAACAAAAGCGCAGAGCTTTCACTTTAAAATGCTGATCATTGTGCAACTAAAGCACCTTTAATGTCGTAAATGTGAACTTGAGGAATAACAATTCACCAGCCTGACAGTTATGAATATGAATGTTTAAATAAATTTCCTGAAGCGTTTACAGAAATCATGTGCCTGCAGGATCATGCCTGTGCTGTTATTCCTTTTGCGAAACCCTGCTCTCAGTCTGTCAATGCTGACTTACTGCCAAATGTATCGTCATTGGTTCTTTATGCAGTGAACTACAGCTCATGTTTGCCTCCAGCTGCTGTCACTGGAGGGAAATTCTGTATGTTTAATTCCATCATGTCTAATAGCATGAGTTCATGGTAAAATTTTTTGGTTTAACTATTTCATTTAAACAGATCGAGTGTTGGGACACGTTAAAAAGACTTGTTACCACAACTTACTGTAAATAATGAAAGAAAGTCTAATTTATTTATGAAAGTGTGTAAAGAAGTCAATAAAAGATCTCTATCTATAAACTATTACTCTAGGTAGGGGTACAAAAATAGTATTGGGATTGGGCCTTAATCATCAGATCTCAATGTCTTTAAATCATTTAGATTATTAAGCGGGTAAGCTTTTTTGTGAATGTGCTTCTAGAACTGTGGCATAAAGAGAGATGAGAATGAGGTATCACATTACATTAAAAGTCCTCTGCTAAGAGAAACTAAATTCACAGATGAATCTTGCAGCATGCAGACATTCCTGTGGTTCCAGTATCCAATGAATGAAAGAATTCAGAACAGCCCAAACACTACAAATCTATAGTCCTTTCTCAAGAAGATCTCCTCACCCTGCTAACACAGTGGGATACTAGGATGTTTGATGGTGGTATGTACGAAGCTCCCCCCTGGCCTATTGAGGCACATTGATTTAAAGTGATGGAACTCCCAGGCTGAACACTCTCCTCTTAAACTCAACCCCTCCATTGTGTCTGTCCTTCCTTTGACCTCCAGTCACCCAAACGCTCGGCAAAAGAGTCCGGGTCAAAGGTCAAACAAAAAGAAACCATGGGTTCCAGAGGGAGAAAGGACAGCGGAAAGCTTGATGTAGAATTTCTCTCTTTGAACAGCGTGAAAGCGGAAAACGGCGCCTAATCCGAAATGACGTAACCTCTGAAAAGACCACAGGAGTTCAATGGAATATACTTGTCTAAATGATTCAGGAATAAAACCCCTTCTTTTAATGAAAATTTTAATTGTCAGCACAATCATTAGATCTTATGGATGCCTAAAATGGACAACACTATCTCCTGGAAGGTACTTCTCACAAATTGATGTGCCATTTATGTGTATTTTAAAGAAATAATGGCAGACACAAACCCCATTTTACTTGATTAGTAAATGAGGATGTTATGCATGTAAACGATACAGTAAAACCCAAGCTTCAAAGTAACTAGTTTTAAACAAATCAAATCTGCAATGTACTAAAATATACTAAATTATCATTCTATTTTATTATATAATTTTAATATTTGTTGGTATTTGCCAAAAGTAAGCATTCAAGCTGTTACTAATGTATACAAAGATTTTTTTTTAAATGTCAATATGGTAAATACAAGTTTAGCAACTAACATTATTTGGTTTGATAACTTCCTAACCTATACTGACAGCTCGCTAAACCTGCAGTTCAGCATTAATCATTATTGTGCAATTTGTCAAAACACAAGAATATTTTCTATATAAATATGTCACAACAGCCAGCGATCTAGCCCTTACAGATCTGGAAAACATTCACTATCATCCAAAATACACATCCTATCATGCACCTCACACACATGAGTTCCACATCACACACAGTTGGAAGCGCAGAGTCTTGTTTTTTTTCCCATGAACATTACAAAGCGTTCTTCCTGTCTAGTTTTGCGGTGCTTTTTTACCCTTGCCTTGTTTTTTGTTTATGCTGTTTGTCGCCTGCACCGGTCTCTTCGCCTGTGACCTCGACTTCGCTTTTGGATTAGCCTTATGCTCCAGTTTGCAGCCAGATCCTCATGAATCCCCCAAATGCCACCACCCGAGTCCCACTGAGGATCAGAGCCACAACCCGAGTGCCACGAAGAGTCAGAGGCGTCACTCCACTCCACTCTCCAGGGCCTCCACAGCTCCACACTCCAGATCCTCAGCAACTCCATGCCCCAAGCCCTCCGCAGCTCCAGGATCTTCGCAGCTCCACGCTCCAGTTTCTCCGTAGCTCTACACTCCAGGCCCTCTTGCGATGAAACCATACCTCCCCCTGTTCCGCCTTCACTCCATCCCCTTCCTGAACTGTATTTGGAGCCTCTGGAATCTGCTCTTACAGGGGAGATCTGTCACGATAGCAAGCAATCTAGCCCACACAGATCACTAGAGAATACTCACTATAACCAAATTACGCCCCATTCACACGGGGCGTCAGCTTCAACGCTTCCCATTCACTTTGAATGGGTGATGTCAGGCGTTGCCGAATTGCATTATGGATCCGTCTGCGTCGCTTCAGAGGCTTTGCTCGCTGCAGAAGTTGGGACTTGCTCAACTTTTCAAGTGCCGACAGAAGAGTCAGCCAAACAGATCGCTGTATGCAAATACACCAGCTCAGGCAGTGGCCTATTGCTGACTAATTTCATTGGCTGACGTTGCTATGACGATCGCGTCAGCACCAACTTCAGACATGCCCTCTGTCAAGCGTTGACGCTGAAGCCCCATGTGAATGGGGCGTTACACATCTGCCAATGAATTTAACTACACATCCCATCATGCACCTCACACACATCAGTTCCACATCACGCTTGATTACTCACACACAGCTGGAAGATCATCATAAACTGATTATATGGATTGTATATTCACTTCTCATACACACACTGGGCTGAGTCTTGTATTTCCTATGAACATTAAAAAGTGTTCTTCCCGTTTAGTCTAGCCATGCTTTTTGACTCTTGCCTTGTTTATTGTTGGGTACTATGTCAGTATAGGTGACCATAGGTCGAGGTGGACACCCATGACGTGGAGTCCCACAAGGCTCAATTCTGGCACCCATCCTGTTCAACTTTTATATGCTCCCACTGGGCCAAATAATGAGAAAGAACCAAATTTCCTACCACAGCTATGCTGATGACACTCAGATCTACTTAGCCTTACTGCCTACTGACTTCAGCCCCATTGACACCCTCAGCCAATGCATTGACGAAATAAACAGTTGGATGTGCTAAAACTTTCTTTAGTTAAACAAAAAGAAAACTGAAGTAATTAGAAACAGAGATGAGGTTTTCAAGGTGAATGCGTACCTTGGCTCTAAGTGTCAAACAACAAAAAATAAGGTCAGGAATCTTGGATTGATTCTGGAGTCAGATCTGAGTTTCAAGAGTCATGTCAAAGCAGTAACTAAATCAGCATTCTATCATCTCAAAAACATTGCAAGAATTAGATGCTTTGTTTCTAGTGAAGACTTGGAGAAACTTGTGCATACTTTCATCAGCAGCAGGGTGGATTACTGTAATGGACTCATCACTGGCCTTTGCAAAAAGACAGTCAGGCAGTTGCAGCTCATCCAGAATGTTGCTGCCACTGCTGCCAGTCTTTACACTAGCTTCCAGTTATATTCAGAATAGCTTTTAAAGTAGTATAACTTGTCTATAAATCACTAAATAGCCTATAGGACCTCATTACATTACAGATATGCTCACTGAATACAAACCTAAGAGATCACTCAGATCTTTAGGATGAAAAAAAATTGAAATTCCAAGGGTTCAGTCAACCTTCAGCTACTGCACCCCCTGCTGCTGGAATCAGCTTCCGGAAATAATCAGATGTGCTCCAACATGTTCAAATCAAGACTGAAAACACATCTGTTTAGCTGTGCCTTTACTGAATGAGCACTTTGCTACGTCCGACAGATTGCACTATTATGTATTTCTTTTCTTTTTCACTCTTTTATAACCCGTTTTAACACATTTTAATCTGCTTTTAATCATTTTTATTTTTAATTTTTTTTTTCTTGTTTCTTTTATTCATGTCTATATAAAGCACTTTGAACTACCATTGTGTATGAAATGTACTATATAAATAAACTTGCCTAGCCTTATTTTTATTATTACTGTAACATTACTACCTATAGTTCATAAAATAAATGATTATACATTAATATTTAAACTACTATAAAAATACCTTGCAATTCAGTTTTATTCGAATTATTTAATTATATACTTTTTATGATATTATTGAATAATAAAAACAATAAAACAAAACTAATACTTATTATAGTTCCTCAATTAGTTTAATTATTTAATTTATATTTTTACATGAAAGTTTTATTTTGAAACCAGGTATAAAAAAAAAACTGTTTTATTTCTTTTAGATTGGCTAGAAAAAAGCTTTTTTTTGTTTTATTTTCAGAATAAAACCACTGTTGTCCATATGTAAAAAAATAAAAAATAAATAAAAAATGCACAAACCCAGTAGCTGATATTTGACACTGCTAAACGATAACTCAAATATTGTACACAAACTGGTGCCTCATTATAATATTAATGCTTTATCCCAGATGGCATGCTTTCATTCAGACTTCTCTTTCATTGAGATCAATGATGTCTGATGTCCATCTGCTATAGTGCTCGGAGTCAGTCTAAACTACCCTAATTATAACTTCATACTACTCATTCATTCTGCTATAGTCTGTCACAGAGTCTCAAGAAGATTGATCAAAGCTTAAAAGTTTACTCAAGCATTTTATATATCATGCATGGAAACATTAAAACTTGCGCCATATTTATTGTTAACTCAAAACGTAAAAGGTTGAATGACCATGATCAGCTGAAATGGCTTTAAAGGAAAATGTAACATGAGGTCACAAGAATGATGTCTTATGATTGTATTGCCATAAGTGAATCATTTGCTCTTTGTTCATTCAGAGAATAAAGCAGGAGTTAATGAGAGGTCACATGATTCTAGAGATCAATGTGTGCTAGAGATAAGATTCAGTCCTGACTGCTTGTTTCCACTGCTTGTTTTGCAATGTCATGAAGTAAAAATGCTTTCAATGCAAACTCGGTTACACTTGTTGGTTAATTACACCTTTGCTTTTTGTCATTTAGAAGATGTTTTTCTTTTCAGTGACTTACCATGCAGTGATGACTTACTAATTGCATTGATAGGACTGCTGAGTTCAGTTCCAAAATAGTCAGAATCCAAAAGACTTGTTGTGAGCTAAGAGCATGTTTATCAGCCGTATATTCCTATGTTAAATCCATCTGTTCACATTTATTCAACCTACAGAATTTATTCTGTACAGAAAAGCAACTTTATCTACAAGCTGCGCAAAAAAAAAAAAAAAAAGAAAACCGAGTGGAACTTAACTGAATATACACAAATATCTGTATTCATATGCGAAAAAAAACTTTTGTTAATTTTGTCAGATTTTCATTTTTTTTTTACTTTAAATTATTTAATGAAAGGCACACTCTATTTATATTTATTTTTTGAATTATATTACGTTAGGTCTAGTGAAAAACTAAAAATGTCAACAGAAGTGGCTCAGAAATACATAGTCTATGAAGGTAAGTAATCTAAAAATAGACTAAAACTCGAAATTTATAACACCTTGTCGCAGACATTATCTTCAGCAGGTATGGAGCTAAAACTCTAATGACAGATGGCTTCTTCTCACTCAGAGCTGTCTATGCTAATAAGGGAGAGATCATCACTAATTGGCGGAGCTTTCCCCTCTGAATGTCAATCAAAGTGTTTCAGCAGACTTTTTTTGAAGCACGATCATATAAAAATCTAATTGAAGGCTGGCTATAGTCACAAACTATTAACACACAACTATGTTTAAACCCCTTATAAACGTATATTTTGCATAATAGGGCCCCTTTAAATAATAACTAATTATTGACTGTATTTTTAAGTGCCCATGGTATCATTATTGTGCATGTTCATTATAATGATATATTAACAATTATTGAACATCAGCATATTAGGGTTGTCGCGATACCATTTATTAATTTTACGATACTCTCCCAGCTGAAGTATCATGATAACAAGTAGCATTGCGATACTGTAATTCATAACTCAAATTATAAAGAAAATTGTCAGAAACACTTTTATTTTGTTATAATAGGCCTACTTGAATTTAATTCATAATCCCCTTGAGCCAAAAAATATTATCTGCACGTCACTTCACCTACAATTTATTCATTCTTTTTGTTTATTTTGTAGATAACTGACCAACAAAAAAATACATTAAAATAAAGATACAAACTATACAGAATGCAATTTGTTACAAAAGAACAGAATTAGACTATATGAAGTGGTCAGAAATTGTTTCAATGTTTTCTGTTGCTATTTTGGGTATTTCATAAAAAAAAATTTCAGTCTTATAAAAAAAAAAAATCCAAAGTAATTCAAAATTTCACTTTGTGAGTCATTGTTTTATGAGATTGTCATGGTAGTTGTAGCTACTTTATCATATTAACAGGAACAGAAATTAACCAATTCAGATGTGCGTTCAAACTGAAGCGTTAGATAAGGTGCAATAGGCTACCATAAAAGACATGAATTCTACACAGTTTTGCAACCTTAAAGGACTCCACAGACTATTCAAATAAAATGGTCTATTGTTGCACAAATGTGTGAGCATTTAATGGCTTTTCCACATGCAACATTATGAATTGTAGATAAACCATTAATGACGATATTACCGTTTACAAACTACTGTGGCACCGCTAGTATTTTGGAGCCATAGTATCGCGATACTACCAGTAAACCATGCAACCCTACAGCATAGGTCTATTTTAAATTAAAAATGGAAACTTTTTGGTAATTATGGAGTGACATGCTAATGGTCTAATCTGATTTAATTATCTATGCTTTGCTAAGCTAAAAGTGCTCCAACCACAAGATTAAAAATTTTAAATTGTTCATTAAAAAAGGATTCTCTACTTAAAAAAATGTTCCTTTAAAAAAATCAAATGTTGCGATTAATTGCATAGCTGTTTGATTTGTTTATAAGGCTTTAACTAATAAATTTAGGAAAAATGATTCCAGAACCAATGCTGCTAAAAATGTGTACTTCATAATCAATATTTAATCACTTTTTAAGCCCATATCATGTTAATTGAAACACACACACACACACACACACACACACGCACACACACACACGCACACACACACACGCACACACACACACACACACACACACACGTTTATGTAGTACGAACATCTGACAACAGTTTTTCAAAAATGTGTCCTTTCACAATCCACAGAACATGTGAAGAATGAGTTTGAATAAATACTGCAGAATATTTATTCTGGACAGCATTCATACTGCCAGCTGTAGTGATGCTGTGAGGGAATGAGACCCCCAGTGGGAGACTGAGAGCTTTTACCACTATAATCCATAGTGCTAAACAATTTGTTCCTATTCAGTCCTCAATGCATCTCTCAGCACAGCTCACTTATCTGCCTGCAGCAGGCCACTGGCTGCCAGAGGAGAAAAGAAAGACTACTTTGAGAGCTCATGAATGAATTTTAGGCAGGGGTCTGTCAGTGACATAGAGGGGCTCAATTTAGCAGGCTGCAGAGACAAGCTGTCTCCTGCAGAAGGTTTATCTTAATTATTATTTCACTCTCCATGTGACATGGCATAATGAAGAGATAGTTCACCCAAAATTAAATGTGCAGTAGGTGATCTGCAAAAATGCTTACCGGTTTGCATAATATCTTTGAAACACAGTCCCTCCCATGGCGTCCAAAGCCATACCTCCTGAAATCAGGAACACGCGCACCTTAAAAATGACCGCAGACTCAGACTCAACTCATTTCATTAGCCAGTTAGAAATGTAGTTAGTGGTTGACCGGCAGCGTGCAGGAATTGCACTTATTCCTAAGCCATGCTTGCATACAATTTCAGACAGAATATTCAAAGTAGCATGATAAACAATACAGGGAGCGCGTCACAGGCTGTCATTGTTAAAAAATTAACCAACATGAATTAGGGCTGTGCGATTAATTGAAATTGAATCGTAATCGCGATTTGAAACATTGCAATTAGCTAATCGCAATAGCCTGCGATAAGAAATATATGTGTATTATATAATTTCCCCCACCCAGAGCAAATGAGTGACTGCCGTCTGTGTGTGACAGTCTTACTATTCAATAGAGTGGAGGAACTATGACGTCACTTTGTAGGCGAATTGGCTGCTAGCATAAAACTGGTTCCCTCGATAAAATCCCTATAGGATTTTCCCATAGGCTTTTCGAAGATTGCAAAAAATAAGCTCTGTGTTCAAACACAGTTCATTACACTAACACATTTTGTCCAGCCGGATAATCCTAACATGAAAATTCAACTTTGAGCACTTTTGGATCTTAAATGGAAACGTAAGAATTGAAAAGCTAACATTAGGCTATAAACGGACTACACTGCCCTCTGGGCGCTCGTCTGTGACATCAGCACCACCCTGCTACAGACAACTTTTCTAGCTTATTATTACGCTATATATTATAAACAAATAAATACGTAAATACACATAGACCTACGTGCCTTTTGGATCGTTTTTACTTGGGAAATACATTTTGTTTTGCTTTACGGTTGTTGTAAAAGTTTTAAAACTATGTATAAATGTGCCTACATAATATTATCATTAAGACAATATTAAGACATATTAAAATAAGTGTAATCACTCGCGTGCACACAGCCTGCTTACCTTAGCAAACGACAGAAATAAGGCACGAGAGACAAGTCTATCAAATGCCTGCAGGTTCCATCATGGACACAGAGCAACATTCAGTATTCTTTTTGTCACGAAGTACAGCAAAAAGCAGCCCATACAGTCACATCTGCTATACATTTTATGGAGGAGTGTATATATTGCAGTTATGACCGAGTTAAATGTGTTCAGATGACGAAAAAAACGACGAAAAATCAATTGATCACGTTAAAATGACAGTTTATATGTAGGTGTTTTTACACATTTATTCAAACATTTGCATTACTGAGAGCAGGAAAGAGACAGGCTGCACTGGTAAGCAATATCTTTATAATATCGTTTAATTAAAATAAATGATAAACAAATTAATCTGTCTTGACTGCCTTTACAAGTGAAGGCATTATCTACACACAATATGAAATCCCAATTAGAAAAACACTACAAACTATAAAATACTATTCATGAAAATACCTAAAACAACAGACAAATCCAAATGCCCAACACAAGCAAGCTGTGCTCCAGACCAGTTCAGCTCGATGACATATAATGCCTCCGACACCGCCTGTAGTCCAGTTTAGCAACTTGAAAGCAACCGTCTTTTTAAAGAAGCATAACCGATTTAAAAAATCAAGAGTGTGATGTAACTGATGTGGTTTATGTCGTTGAACAAAACGTGAAATTATCTTGAGTTTGTGGTAGCCACGAACCTTATTTAAGCGATTTTACTGAAATCCCATTCAAAAAACTCACTGACTTTGGGACGAGGGAACCGGAACTGCTAAAATGCTAACTCGCTTCTGGGGTTTTGCATACAAATTGACGTCATAGTTCCTCCACTTCATTGAGTGAGCACACTTTTGCTCTGCCCAATCAGAATTGCACAACTGAACTATGCGGAATGCCCACAATAAAACAAACAAACAGGAAAGTGCGGACAAGTGGGATGATGGCGTCTGCCGCTTCAGAAGCATTTACAGATAAATTCATAAAAAAAACAAAAAAAAAACAGCATGTTGGTAATATGGGAATATTTGGGTTTCAAAGTCACAGACATTGAACAAAAACTGGTCATTTGTAAGAGCTGTTGCAGAATTGTTGCCACAGCACAATGAAATACAACAACTAGCAACTGAAATAGCACCACAGGCAGCTATATGAGGAGCGTCTTGCTAAAAAGTAAATGAAAAGTATTGCTAATGACACTCAATCTAGTAGCTATCAACAGCAAAGTACAATTTCAGAGTTGTTTGCAGCGGTTACACCATATGAAAAACCATCATGATAACTAACGCCATAAATCTACTGTTTGCTCTGCAAAAAAATTTGTGTTTAATTTCTGAAAATTATGGGAATTGTCGGCCCCACAATAGTTAATTGGATGAACATTTTCTAGTCTTATGCCTTACCCAGATTATAAAAATACATATAAATATATTTAGATCATTTACTTTAATCATTATTATTGGAATGTGAAGAGACTTTCAACCAGCACAATAAAACATGTTCTGAAGAGGATCACCTTACTGCACCTTTAATATTCCATTATTTATTTACTCTCACACTGTTTCAAAAACCATAGCCTATGGCGTTTTTCCATGGGTACAGCGCCCATAGTATTTTCCAAGCTATGACTATTATTATAAATCATTAAAAAGGTTAATGGCAGTAACAGGTGACCAATAGGAAAACCAGTGTTTCAATACACAAGCCAGTATATGCACATTTTATGACAATGATGTCAATAATGTACACTTTATGCTAATTTTTTAAACTATAGGCCAGTAGGTACGTCTATGGAGATGTAATTAGAAAACTTAAACTTGTATGAATAAATCTGTATCGAAATTTAAAAAATTATTTTAATTGAAAATAAAATAAGCAATTAATTTTCAATTGTGTCAATCTGTGAATTAAATCACAATAATGTAGAGTTTCAAAGTAATACACATGAATAACTTATTGACAACTACTGGGTGCACCCACCACTATAAGGAGGAACTTAAAACATCAAAAAGTTCAAATATAGCTTTAACATCTTCAATATGTTCACAATTAACCATTCAGGAAATTATAAATCACAACTTTTGTTCAATAACCGTGTAATACAGTAAATGTAAGGGATCCAGTTAAAGAAAAGAAAAAGATTCAGTTCGTGCAAGGGAATTCTTAGATTCAATTCAAGTAACGCAGTTCAAACGGTTCAATCACTTAAATTCAAGTAATAGAGTTCAGCACGGTCAGTTCATCAGCAATCAATTCAAATCTAAATCGATTCACCAAAAAAAAAAAAAAATTGATTCCGAGTTCAGTTCTAGATTAAGGAGAAGTGGCTCAAACGTCAGAAGGAAAAATAATAATTTAAGCAGTCTATCGCGCGAAAAACAAAAGTTTGTTTCGTTTGCACAATTTAGCAGAATAAAATTTTTATTATTGATTCACATTCATTAAGAAGGAGTTCTCAGTTAGCAAAATAGACAGTTTTGTCTAAAAGAACACAAACAAACAGCGTTGGATAAAGCTTATATTCAGCTATGGACAACTGAAACCAATCCCCTTTTGAAAGGTAATGATACTTTTGTCATGTTCAGCTGCTTTTCAAACTATATGTGTTTTTGTATCTGTTTGTGTTTTCTCATGTAAACAATAAGTGTCTGACTATTCAGCTTACCTTTTTTGTGTTTTAAAGGGGTCAGAACATAGACTTTTTCAAATGGATTCTTCATTATATTATTATTATTATTATTATTATTATTATTATTATTATTATTATTATTATTATTATTATTATTATTATTATTATTATTCTGTGTTCCTTAAGTTTCACTTGTAATGTACACACACTCCCACTCACAGACACACACACACACACACACACACACGCACGCACGCACGCACGCACACACGCGCACACACACACACACACACACACACACACACACACACACACACACACACACACACACACACACACACACACACACACACACACACACACACACACACACGCACGCACACACACACACACACACACACACACACACAGTGGGGAAAAAACCCAAAACAGTTGTTTTTGAAGCCTTGTTCCCACCCTCTTTTTAAACCAGTCCTTTTATAAAGGGCTGTTAACCTAAAAAGGACAATTCTGATATTAATTACTTCTAATTATCAATTTTACCCTTATGTCCTTCTAATCCCCTGAGACATTTGTTCATGTTCAGAACACAAATTAGGTTGTTTTAGATTAAATTCAAGAGCTCTTCCATACACATGAATGGTCCTGAGATGTTCAAAGTCCAGAAACGAAACCGATAATATTGTCATTAAAAATATTGAACATTCCATGTGTCTTCAGTGGTTCAACTGTAATCACACAGTGCGAAACTTCAAGAACACTTTTGTGTGCCAAAAAAACTGTAAAATTCACTTCGTCTACCAATGTCTTGTTTGTTTGCTTGTCTTTTGCAACAGATCAGGGTGCACTTTTACTATGGGCAATACAATGCTTGCATATTGCGATGCTGATTTAATAGCAATACCCATAATAAACATGCACCCTGTTTTTTAAGACCTAATGGAAGATAAGGGAGCTCTTGGATTTCACCTAAGATTTCTTAATTTTTTCAGAACATGAATGAAGGCCTTATGGGACATGAGGGCGAGTAATAAATAACAGCATGTTCACTTTTGGGTAAACTAATCTGCCTTAAACTGCCATTTGAGGGGCAGGATTTATTAGATTGCCAGTAAATAGACACTGTTTTGCCTCAACATCATTGCACACAAAATTGTAAAGCATCATTAAATTATTGGCCTATGGTTTGTAAAGCAGCTGCTGTCAACAATTATTTGTTTGTGTTCTGCCCATTACACTGTGCCTCTCTCTCAAAACAATGTGCTGTCAGACACTTAAAACATGTATAATCCTTAGATGCAAACAGGGACACCATTAAAAATGAACTTGTTTCTGCCACTAAGATTGAGGATTGATTACAGAGACACAAGCAAACTGTTCTAGAGTTCTATAACACTTCTATCCTGTTTGTAAGCAGACTCCGATGTCTCCAGAATGTCCGAAACTTAACGCACACTAATTATAATTGGTTCTATTTGCTTTTGATGTGATGTGATGCTCACATCTAGTGTGCTATGGTTTTATGCTCACTGATATCACATGATATCACATGTAAACTTAGTATTTTGCATCTTGGCTAAATAAGTGCTTTGTTTATAATGAGGAGGACAATTTAAGCTATGGAACTTGCATTGAGATCATACTGGTACAAAGACCTCTTCAGTATGTCAATACATACACAGATTTAACTTCTTGTATCATAGGCAAACTGTTAAACATATTTTTGTGGAATGCCCTATTTTAATGTTATCGGACAACAACTTTTATCTTGAGAGACTTTAAATGAAATATTTTTAAATGTAGATCCTTCTAAAATTGTAAAATATTTATCAAAAGTGAACTTAAACAAAGAACACTGATCACACACCTAACAAACCCGAAGAGACAGGACAATTAACATGAACTGGAACCGCATATTTTTTAAAGTAGACGAGTGGCAAATCTGGATTTCACCATTTCTAGATGCGAAAAACTCTTGGGTAAAAAATGTTTCTTACAACCATATATCTATCGTGTGTTAGCAGGACCACTGTAATCCACACATGTGAGTCCAGCTGTGCTCTCAATGCGGGAAATTGAAACAATCTTTGTTGCGGCATATTTATAAACAACATTGACAACCCATGTCTCCAAACAATTCTTCTTCTACTTGTTTTAATTATGGTTGGCAACACAACGTGGCATCTATGAACATTGTAACAGGTAAAAACAATCTTCGAAGCTATATCATGCATATTAATGAAGTCGCATCTCATTTACAATAGAGCGGACAAAAAACTTAGATGTCACGTTGTACCGGCCGGTACAGACATGCAATCTCCACGCTGGAATTTTCGAGAGGATCTCAAGGCCGTGACGTTGATGTGTCCGGAAGAATGAATTTGCTCGAAATAACAATTTCCACTTTTTAGTGAAATATATGTGTCCTAAAAGTTTTTTTTAGAAATGTGGGACACATATATGACTGTCAACATCTCAAAAAATGGTGTTTTGTGAACTTTTGAAAAACTTATATATTATATATAATCTTATATATTGTATTATGTATTTTTACCTTATGTATTATTTATTGCTGTTGATGACTTTAAATTGTTAGAATATTTTTTATAATTATAGAAAAGAGTTATTTATAAAATGTGATAAACTTGATCTTTTTTTTGCCATGACATAGCCAATGAAGCTGATATGGTAATAAACTCAAAATTCTCTCTCTCTGTATCATAGGCCCTTTAAAGTGACTAGAAATAAGACTAGGTAAACACAAGTCATTTGAACAAATTTTGAAATACTTTTATGGCCTTTTTTACAGCACCTGCCCTATTCACCTTCAATATTCTTCGGAAGCTCTCCTGTTCCACAGAAAAAGGAAATTCACATTTTAGTAAATGATTTCCCTTTTACATTTCTTTAACTGAAAAACCATAAACTTGCTGGTTTACATAGCATGAGATCCCCTGCCACTTCAGAAAGGGGTCCCACAAGGTAGCATACGGCCTACACTTTTTAACATTTATGTTAATGAGGGTGAGTTCTGCAGCAGGATACCATCATTTATACATCTAGTTCTTCTCTGCTCTACAGATCCCAAACCATGCAAGCCAGTGGCGACAGCGGAGAGGGAAAAATTCACTAATTGTATATATTTCCAGAAATCCCCTTTATCTAATAATTTTGCCCCCTGTCCATATAAATGATCAATTGTTTTCAGGCCTTTTTTACACCTATCCTTCCAATACATTGTTTTCTTTCCTATCTTAATAGCAGGGTTATTCTGTAATGAAGAATAGCCTTGTTTATAATGGGGCAAATTAAATATCTTACGTACTTTTTTCTAGACCTGCTGTGAGTGTTCCAATATATGGTTAACTTCCCCATCCATAATAAAACGTAAAGATTTTTAAGATAAAGCATCAATAAAACTGAATGGGGAAGTCAGAGTTTTCTCTATTTCCATCCAGCTTATACCCACATTTTAATCATCTCAAATTTTGGGCATTTTCACCTCCCACAAAAAAATCCCTAACTGATCGTATTGCTTAAAGACGGATAATGGAAACTCCAAAGGAATCATAATAGAAATATAATTAATCCTTGATGACACCAACATTTTAATTGCATTAACCTTCCCCTACAAATACAGATTCAACAAGTTTCATTTGTGAAATTTGTTATTGTATTGTGTCCCTGCTGTTTTGTATTGTATCTGCTTTTTATGTTGCCTCTTGGCCAGGTCATCATTGCAAATGAGAACTGATTCTTAATTGATTTACCTGGTTAAATAAAGGGTTCTATTATTATAATAGCTTTTGACAGGTTTAGAAAATCCTGCAGTATGTAAGTACAGCAGATTTCAAACGTATTTAATTAATTCAGCTGTGACCCTAGTCAAGCTTTTTTTTTTCTCCTCCTCTCTTGTCATTTTAAATAAGTGTGTGTGTGTGTGTGTGTGTGTGTGTGTGTGTGTGCGTGTGTGTGTGTGTGTGTGCGTGTGTGTGTGTGTGTGTGTGTGTGCGCGTGTGTGTGTTTGTGTGTGTGCACGTCTCAATTTGGAATCAACACCCATTCATTTAGAGGTGAAAGAGTGCGAGAAAACCTTTACTGAGCACTTTCTCCTGTCACTTACACTCACAGCTCATCTTCATTTTCTGAATGTTGCTGTGTGTGGAAAGCACATCAGGCTGATTGTATGATAACGATGGCTGATGACGATGATAAAAATAGTGCCTCAGCATGTGGACAATGTGTGGTGAGTAACTGGACCGTTACTAAATACAAGTTTTTTTCATTGAGTGCAGGATCAAAAGAGGGACGTTTCAGATAGTTTTAGCCTGGAGCAGCGTCACCCTGTGAATGGTCATCTGTCAATACCCACTCATTAGGCCTGCACCAACTTTCACTTCAGGCAGTACTTTCAATGTTATGGGAAAGAGTTCTGAGCTGTGAGCACCATTATGCAGAGCTTATGACATGATCAACATGATGTGGACTTTAGACTTGAAATGCACATTGTTAAAACTTTTGGTTTTAATTAAATACATCTTATTTTATTATTTTTGTTTGAAATAGGGTAACCCAAAATCTTGTAGTTTGAGACAGAGTTATGACTCAGCTGTAAGCTTTTAAAATGTTTTTGGACACAAGTACTATTATATTATGCAGTATTTTAGTTTACTTCAGTTTAGTTGTTTGCTTTGCTTGACAGATTACTTTGAAATGTTTGGATTTGTGACATAGTGAAGCCATAGCATTGATCATACTATAGTCAGCCATTGGCTTAAATAGTTGGTTTGGATCATTACACCCACATGACTAATCAGCTGTCTTCATCATGCTTGCCTTGTTTACTGTTGGTTACTAGGTTATTAATACTTTAAAAACGTGATAGAAAAGCACCTAATTTGCATTTGTGATTTTTTTAATTTTTATTAATTAATTAATTAATTAATTTAAAAAAAATGTGAAGTTTGAATATATTTCGTTCACGTTAGGATGGAAACCTGGCTAGTGATCTAAAAGTGATCTAACTCTTGTTTGCTTTGCTTGACAGATTACTTTGAAATGTTTGGATTTGTGACATAGTGAAGCCATAGAATTGATCATACTATAGTCAGCCATTGGCTTAAATAGTTGGTTTGGACTAATATAATATTAAAGGGCACCTATGGTGAAAAATCTACTTTGCAAGCTGTTTGGACAGAAATGTGTGTAAGTATAGTGTATAAACTGTCATATTGGGGTGAAATAAACACACCCAGTCCTTTTTTTTTCAAATTTAACAACATAAAAACGGTGGACCAATTGGAGCGGTTTTCAGATCGACCGCAACTTTACGTAGGAGTGCGGTCCCTCCACCCACCAATATTGTTCGACAGCTGCGCGCATTAACATGTCCCGGTAGTCACATGGATAATCATATCAACAAGAGAGGACGAGCACAAAGCAACCGGGAATAAAAGGTCTGTTCAGTTCGCTAGGATCATCAATCATCATCAAACGTGATTAAGAGTGAGTTTTACAAGTTCAAAATGTTTTAAAACAGAGCATGTGTGTAATGAATTATAGCGATTCACTTCAGATTCACTTAATCAGCACAGCCGCGTGTCAGAACAATTATAAAAGAAGACGCTTCAATCCTGGTTTGTGGACGTTAAATCAGGTTTATTTTGTACATTATTATAAGAGATATCCATACAGCAGTGGAGATTACCAGTATCATGTCACATATGCGTGCAAAATGAGTGCAAAGCTTAACGCGCTGTCTCTGTCTCTCTCTGTGTGTGTGTGTGTCTGCGCTGTGTGTGTATGTGTCTGCGTTGTGTGTGTGTCTGCGCTATGTGTGTGTGTGTGTCCTCGTTGTGTGTGTGCGTGAACTTTGTAATGACATTGTGTTGCAACTCCACAAAAAAATGCATCAAATACTGATTGTTAAAGTTCTTACTGTAGTATTTCTCACACACGTTACGTGAGATCTGCTTCTTGAGGCAGCCGAGGGCGGCGATTGCTGACAGGCACGTGGGAATGGTGGGAGGGGAGGACTAGCCCTAAAGGCCCAGTACAAAAAACAGCAAAAACTTTTTTTTAGCTATAATATAGACACTTCAAACAGCAATAATAAATAATCTGATGGGTGTTTTGAGCTGAAACTTTACAGACACATTCTGGGGATGCAAAAGACTTTAAATATGAAAAAGGGGTAACCCATGTGCCATTTAAGTCTTGTTTTTTTATTTAATTTGTTGTGTAAACTTTTGACCACTATAAACTGAAGTATTATTATAAGCAGTGTTTTTTTTTTTTTGTCTTTTTATTCCATTTGATTTATTTTCATCTTTTGAAATGAAATCAAGTGACTTGAAACAATGTAAATTGAAATTTTGAGGCTTGAGAAACAAAGCGAAACCAATACCTTGACCATACTAAACTCAAGGTTGTGCTTGAAAGGTTTTTGAATGCAAGACATTTATTTTATTTTATTTTATTTTATTTTATTTTATTTTATTTTATTTTATTTTATTTTATTTTATTTTATTTTATTTTATTTTAAATGGAAGTTTTAAAAGTTAAATCACCGCTTTTTGACCTCTCTGAATTGAACATACTTTTGACCCTGCATTTTATTGCATTTTATTGCATTTTATTGCATTTTGTGATTTGTTTTGTTTGCGTGGGTTTCCTCCGGGTGCTCCAGTTTCCCCCACAAGTCCAAAGACATGTGCTATAGGTGAATTTGGTAAGCTAAATTGTCCGTAGTGTGTATGCTGCAGTGATTGCTGATGGGTTGCAGCTGGAAGGGCATCCGCTGCATAAAACATATGCTGGATAAGTTGCCGGTTCATTCCGCTGTGGCGACCTCTGATTAATACAGGGACTATAGGCTGAAAAGAAAATGAATGAATGAATGAATGAATGAATAAAACAGTACACTTGAAACAGAGTACACTGAAATTATAGGGTTTAATGGACATTACTGAACTCAAACATTACCTTTAACAATGTTTTGAATGTTATTATGCCAGTTAGCTCAAAAAAGGTAACCACAATCTTAGGATTTTAGTAACATTTGATGCTTGCAATAAATGGTCTACTTTCAGTCCATGGTCTTGTCTGAATTGTCAAGGCCCTAAGCATCTGTATGCCTGCAGGGGTGGGTGGGAAATGACCTTGTCCCATTACTGCCCACCTCCATGCAGTGAATAACAGCCATGTGAAGAGCTGCTTCTTCTCAAACAAAAGAGACAGATGCTCAGTCTGTCCTCTGGCTTCACCTCTGCTGCTTCTCCAGATATGACACTTGTCCTGTTCTGACTTGTCCAGATTTATGAGCCATGTGTAATGTTTTCCACTGCACAAATGACGCTGCATGGACTCTAGTTGGGCGGAAGATTATTAATGGAGTACTAAACCTAAATATACTGTCTGCTGAAACAGGCAGTTAAATGAAGTAAACAAACAGTGTTAATGCTATGACATGCAACCCATTTTGAAGTATCGCATGAGAAACTAGTGATGGAAATTCCAACTATTGAAATCTTTAAAAAGATCCCATAATTCACAAAAAAGTTTGAGGTGGTTTTGGTGAAAAGGGGTTAATGTGAATAATGAGAGGTGGAAACGCATTTGTCGAATAAACTCGGATGCAGCGATCATTACACCCACATGACTAATCAGCTGTCTTCATCATGCTTGCCTTGTTTACTGTTGGTTACTAGGTTATTAATACTCTAAAAACTTGATAGAAAAGCACCTTATTTGCATTTGTGATTTTTTTTATTAATTAATTAATTAATTAAAAAAAAAATTGTGAAGTTTGAATATATTTCGTTCACGTTAGGATGGAAACCTGGCTAGTGATCTAAAAGAAAGTTTAAAGGGTCACGAAACAGTCATATACAGTGCATCCGGAAAGTATTCATAACGCTTCACTTTTTCCACTGGGCAGCCTTATTGCAAAATGTATTAAATTAATTTATTTAATTTAAATTTTACACACAATACCCCATAATGACAATTAAAAAAAATAATAATTATTGCAAATTTATTAAAAATAAAAAACCTAAAAAAAAAAAAAAAAATCACATGTACAGAAGTATTCACAGCCTTTGCTCAATACTTTGTTGATGCACCTTTGGCAGCAATTCCAGCCTCAAGTCTTTTTGAATATGATGCCTTGGCACACCTGTCTTTGGGAATTTTTGCCCATTCCTCTTTGCAGTACCTCTCAAGATCTGTCAGGTTGTATGGGAAGTGACGGTGTACAGCCATTTTCAGATCTCTCCAGAGATGTTCAATAGGATTTAGGTCTGGGCTCTGGCTGGGCCACTCAAGGACATTCACTGAGTTGTTGTGAAGCCACTCCATCGATATTTTGGCGGTGTGCTTTGGGTCATTGTCCTGCTGTAAGTTGAACCATCGCCCTAGTACATTGCTGCATTTATCTTTCCCTCTATCCTGACTAATCTTCCAGTTCCTGCTGCTGAAATACGTCCCCACAGCATGATGTTGCCACCACCATGTTCACTGTAGGGATTGTATTAGCCTGGTGATGAGCGGTGCCTGGTTTTCTCCAAACGGAACGCCTGGTCTCATCAGACCAGAGAATTTAGTTTCTTATGGTCTGAGTGTCCTTCAGATACCTTTTGGCAAATTTCAGACTAGAGTGGCTTCCGTCTGGCCACTCTACCATACAGGCCTGATTGGTGGATTGTTGCACAGATGGTTGTCCTTCTGTGAGGTTCTCCTCTCTCCACAGAAGAACGCTGGAGCTCTGACAGAGTGACCATCGGGTAATTGATCACCTCCCTGACTAAAGCCCTTCTCACCTGATCAATCAGCTTAGATGGCCGGCCAGCTCTAGGAAGAGTCCTGGTGGTTTCAAACATTTTCCACTTACGGATGATAGAGGCCACTGTGCTCATTGGAACTTTCAGAGCAACAGAAATGTTTCTGTAACCTTCCCCAACCTTGTGCCTCGGGACAATCCTGTCTCAGAGGTCTACAGACAAATGCTTTGTGTTCATGTTTGGTTTGTGCTTTGACATGCACTGTCAACCCTGGGACCTTATGTAGACAGTTGTTTGCCTTTTCAGATCATGTCCAATCAACTGAATTGACCACAGGTGAACTCCAATTAAGCTGCTGAAACATCTCAAGAATGATCAGTGGAAATAAAATGTACCTGAGCTTAATTTAGATCTTCATGGCAAAGGCTGTAAATACTTGTGTACATGTGATTTTTTCAAAAAATCTTTTTTCATATTGTCATTATGGGGTATTGTCTGTAGAATCTTGAGGAAATCAATTAATTCAATCCATTTTTGAATAAGACTGTAACATAAAAAAATGTTGAAAAAGTGAAGCACTGTGAACACTTCCCGGATGCACTGTATATGTCCCACATTTCTAAAAAACACTATTAGGACACATATATTTCACTAAAAAGTAAAAATTGGATGTTTTTGCATTATTTCTTCCAGTTAGAAAAGAAATTTCGAAGGTACGTCCTGGCCATGAGATTATTGTGTAAATTCCACAGTGGAAATTAGATGTCTGTACCGGCTGGTACAAAGAGATGTTTTTGAGTTTTCCGCATTAATTTGTGAGATGGACTGGTTTCAACCAATCAATGCGCTTTATTGTGAACGAGATCATTAATATGCATGACATAGCTTCGAAGACTGTTTTTACCTGTTAGAGTGTTCGGAGAGACGCCACGTTGTGTTGCCAACCGTAATTCAAGCAAGTAGAAAAAGAAGAATTGTTCAGAGACATGGGTCGCCAGTATTGCATTTTTAAATGTGCTGCAACGATGGTTTTGTTTTAGTTTCCCTACGAAGAAAGTGCAGCTTGGTGTGGACCCACATGTGTGGATTACAGTGGTCTGCTAAGACACGACAAAAATAAGTCTGTAAGAAACTTTTTTAGAAAAGGTGAAATCCGGATTTGCCACTTGTCTACTTTTAAAAAAGACGCGGTTCCAGTTCCTGTTGATTGTCCTGTCTCTACAGATTTGGAAAGTGTGCGATCAGTGTTCGTTGTTTACTGTATATTTATCCAGATGGCAGTTAATAAATAATTAGGGTTGTCAGCAGTACACTTTCAGTTTTTAAATGCATTATTTGGTGAAATCACTGAAGTTACTAAGTTAGGTTACAGTAATATTCCATACAATATTAAATACTGAAAATGCTTTGTTCTATCTCTTTTTAAACGATTGTACAACAGTTACATCCGTCCTCTGAACCCGAAGTGCGGTGTGAGGTGGGGTGCCAGATCGATGTTTTCACAACAGATGTAGCATGCTAAGATAACAACAGAGACAATTAAGATGACAACAATCCACTTTTTCAGTGCAGTGCAGTATTTGTGGCTCTTTAAAGAAAGAATAATTTATGTATTTTAAGAAAATATAGCAAGAAACAAGTCAATGTTTCTCAGTATGTCACTCTATCTTTGTGTATCTCAGCCAATGCATTCGGCAAAGTAATTTTCAGCTTTGGAACCACATCATCGTTTCAAATGCTGTAGTAAAAATGTGTCTAGCAGTCACATGATGCTGTGATCTGTGCAACATGACCTGCAGGAATGCCAAACGTGGACTTCAGGGATAAACACGGACAGAGCGTTTCCTTGCTAATACTAAAGTTAATCTAGGACAGGACATTCAGACTTTTATTATTGTATTTATCACTTTAATAAAGAATGATTCGCTTGTGTTATATGTACTCTCTGCTTACTGAACTGGGCCTGGCAGCACTTTGTGTTTTTTTCAAATGTAAGAAAATGTAAACAAATATCAGAGTGTCTTACCCTTCATGCAAATAGCCTGTCCTGATGGCAGAGGCTATTTAAAGTCAAATGTCAAAACAACACAATGGCCACTCAGTACAGCAGCAAGGGCGTAGAGAATTTCCAAGTCGTGGAGATATAATCAACTCACTTTCAGATTCATCCACTACCAAACCCCTTCTTATGTTATTTTCTTATCTTATAACTTATTACAAAGGCATATATCTTAAATAAAAATGTACAAAATTTCCTAAAATGGTAAATAAAAAGACTGTATTTAAATATGAAAAGATGAGATAAGTGGCATTTCATTTACTCTCAGTATGGTTGTTGCATGCCGTCAGAAACTATAGAATAAAGCATTATTGTGATATTTAATGGCTTAAAGGGACTTTGATACTGTTTTGTAATGTAAATATCTTCCATTGTAGTATGTAGGTACACTTAATGCAAATAAAAATACCCACATAAAAATATAGTGTTTTTTAACTATACTATACTGAAGTGTATTATACTTTGTATAGTATAGTATTTACAACTTTCTGTTAATGGATGCTACAGCAAACTGTAGTATTTACTATCATAAAAGGTCCCATGTTAGTTTTTAAGATATCTATAAGCTAATTTGTGCCTAACCTCACATTTAGGAGATATAAAACTGATATAAATATGTAAAGCTTGTAGTTTGTCACTTCCGCCTAAAATTATTATTTTTTGGTTATCAAATCATAACCAATCAAATGCTCTCTAGTATCTGACATGTCCCGCCCTCTTCAAGACGCTTCTCATTAACTTTTTATTTGATGCACTTGAGCTCTCACAGGCAGAGTGGTGATGAAACAAAACACTATTGGCTGTTTTTTAAAAAGGTGATAAGACCACTATGTCCCACTCTCTATTTGTGTTTTGGTTGAGATTACATCAAACATCAAATAAAAATGCATATTTTAAAGCACTTCACGCGACCTTTAACTGTAATAAACACTGTGATATGTTTTAGATTTTACTGCAGTAAACTGTGGTGTATTGTGGTATAATATACTCTAGAGTTGTAGAAAAGTTGTACATGTGTTGTCTTGCCATAGCAACTTTACTGTTACCACAACAGCTTATAAAATACTTTAGGGTGATCAAGACTACAGGATGGTTCAAAAATACTATAGTAGTATTTGCTCTACATTTTTATAGCATTTTCTCATGTGGGTACTATATTTTTTGCCTATAGTACAAATAGAATATTTATAGTGCTAATTGTCACAAGCCACTGCTAACAATTTTCTATAATCAAATAACTGGATAAAATCGAAGTTTTAAAATCAACATAAAATAATTTGTATTTAATAAATTTAGGCTGCATACTTAATATAATAATAAGTAATAAAATGTCCCTTATCTTATTTAAAAAAAATACTAATAACTAAACACTATTGATTGATAGGACACTGTAGATTTCAGTGAGGAAAGCAGATAGAGGGGAAGGATCCTCAAAGGACCTCGAGCTGGGAATCGAACTCAGGTCGCCGTAATCATGTCAGTGCTATATGGCGGCGCACAATCCCACTAGGCTATTGGCGCCGACCATTAAAACCTTTTTTAACTTAACCGTGTAACTTGCACCAATAAAACTGGCTTAAAATATTAAGTTAAACTTTGGACAATTAAAAAATTTTGATGAAACCTGATTAACTTATTAACGTTACAAAAACAATTGTTGTCATGACATCAAGAAATATGGCATATTTAATGATCGATTTGCTATACTATTGTGGATCAGATAATATGTCTCAACATGTGCGTAATATCAGCATGCAAGCTAAACAAAATTCAATTGTGTTGTTGTAAAGCATCGGGCTGTTGTGTAACTTTTCAACAAGAGAACTGTTATATTCCAAACTGCAGGTTCTGCATAATTACACTCTGAAACCCTCAGACTAATGAGTCCTATTACAAACCCTGTCGCTGTGTACACACTGTATGAAAGAGCTTCATTCAGAGCTGTGTGTCCTCTTTAACTTTCCCAAATATTTGCTCTGTTTCTGATGGAGCAGCGACGCTTTTCCTTTTAAGAGGAGTTGAATTTTTTGCATGCGCAGTGGATCCATGCTCTCCTTTACCTTCATGAAAGGAAGAGCTGAATGAGTGAAAATACATGTTCTTGCTGGTTAGAGTTCATGACACATAAGCTGGTCAGTGTGTGTGTTTGTGCTGCTTATTTCAGATCTCCTGCTGGAATGTGCACGGGTATAGGGAGTGACAGGAGGGGTGTTTGGGGTCCTGTGGTGAAATATAGTAACAGAGATAGTTTAATAGCATCACACATAATCGCTTCCACAGGCTGCCTGCAGATGCTGTTACTATGATACACCAATGCCTGTTAAAATATGACTTGTGGAACAATCTGGCATAATGCATAATTAACTTTCTCCTGGGAGAAAGGCAATAATTTAAGGGAAAATGGTAGTGGCGACTGTGGGAACACAAGTTACTTAAACTGACAGACATCAATTCAGTGGAAAAAGAAAAGTCAGTCTAGACAGTATTGTCCATGTGGAAAAGCTAGAATATAGAGATGAAACTTGCGCACAAGCACAAAGTACATGTAAAGAATTAAGACACAATATAAAACTAAACTAACTTTATTTGAAGGTTGTTTGGTTTTATTTTGTGTCTTGATTTTTTTATATGTATTAAATTAATTAATTATATGTATTATATGATTTTAAATAATTAATTAGGTGACCAATTCATTAAAAAAAGGCGAAAACAAATAATTTTCTAACAAATAATTTCCCAATTTTTTGACTTTGACATGCAGTCACACACTTGTATATATGGTTTATAGGGACACTCTATTGGCATAATTCATTTTATTATATAGCCCTACGCTACCCCCTAAACACAACCTTTAAAGAAAACATGTAGCAAAATTTCAATTTCAAAAGACATTAAGTGTCATTTTTAAGCGTTTTGATTACAGGGACACGAGGTGTGTAAACCACCTAAGTAAAGTACAACTAAAATCTTACCAATGTCATTTGATTCTTGTATAAGCTGTATGTATATCTTGTCGACTTGTACACTGCCTGACAAAAGTCTTGTCACCTATCCAAGTTTTAGGTATCAGAAGTGGCTTATATGAAATGCCTCTAGGCAAAGGCCTTTGGTTACGCTTATTTTACCAAAACAGAATATGATTATACCTTGATTTTTAATTATTTAATTAGACAGTAAGGTCTGACTTTACTTAGACAAAAGTCTTGTCACTTAACAGAAATAATGTACAGTACAGAATATAAAGTCATGGTGCAGTGGAAAAAGAATTAATATTGTGCATGAGTCCCATGAGCTTGGAGGACTGCTTCCATTCATCTGTGCAATGACTCAAATAACGTATTAATGAAGCCATCTGGAATGGCAAAAAAAAAAAAAAGCATTCTTGCAGGACTCAGTTCATCAAGATTCTTTGGATTCATCTTCAATGCCTCCTCCTTCCTCTTATATGCTCAAAAATGTTTATTTCTGGGGACTGGGCTGGCCAATCCTGGAGCACCTTGGCCTTCTTTGCTTTGTGAAACTTTGATGTGGAGGCTGAAGTATGAGAAGGAGCGCTATCCTGCTGAAGAATTTGCCCTCTCCTGTGGTTTATAATGTAATGGGCAGCACAAATGGCTTGATACCTCAGGCTGTTGATGTTGCCATCCACTCTGAAGATCTCCTGCACGCCCCCATACAGAATGTAACTCCAAACCCTGATTTTTCCTTCACCAAACTTGACTGATTTCTATGAGAATCGTGGGCCCATGCAGGTTCCAGTAGGTCACCTGCAGTATTTGTGATGATTGGGATGCAGTTCAACAGATGATACATCAGAAAAATCTGCCACTTTTCCAATTGATCAAGTTATTAATTGTTGCTCTTACAACTGGGATTGTCGACAAGACTTTTGTCAGGCAGTGTACTTATAGTATATGTATATCTTGCCAAATTGCAAGAAAAAAATAAACTCCGTACATCAGTATTTAAAAAAATAAGTAAATAAATAATATCAGTACATTCATTTTCGGCTTAGTCCCTTTATTAATCTGGGGTTGCCACAGCAGAATGAACCGCCAACTTATCCAGCACATTTTTAAGCAGCGGATGCCCTTGCAGCGGCAACCCATCTCTGAGACCATCCACACACACTCATTCACAACGGACAATTTAGCCTACCCAATTCACCTGTACCGCATGTCTTTGGAGGAAACCGGAGCACCCGGATTAAACCCACGCGAACACAGGGAGAACATGCAAACTCCAACTGAGCCGAGGCTCAAACCAGCGACCCAGAGACCTTCTTGCTGTGAGGCGACAGCACTACCTACTGCGCCACTGCATCACCTAATATCAGTACAATAAAATATAAATAACAATAATGTTATAAATAACAAAAATACAAAAAAACTGTATATAACAAAACATTTGTTTATTAATATAGCAGCTAAAAGAAGCACTTCAAACACCAGAGAGCAGTAGTATATGGATACCATGACATGAACAAACATGAAAACAAACTAATTTTTTATGACTATATAATTAGTTAACAAATAACAAATGGACAAATAACAAACTCTCTTGGGATCTTCTACAGTTGAAATGACATTAGAAAATGCTGAGTGACCGTTCATGTAAATCAGGCAGCAGTGAAAGGCCAGTATGCAGCTGTGCCTGGACGGAGCCTGGACTCTGTGCTGGGAAACTGAGAGGCGTGTGTCAGCGTGGGCCAGCTGGACACATGAACACACACACACACAGGAACCCAAGCTCCTGCTAAACTAATCAGCCTCTCTCACACTCTGTAGAGTACAACACATCCTCAGCGTCACACCCATCTGAGATAATACAGTGACGGAAGAACACAAGAATGGAGAGGAGAAATCACTGAATATGGCATATACTAACTAGACAAATCTTCTAGAACTTTCACGAGACAGTTCACCCCAAAAATTATCATTCTGTCAGCATTTACTCATTCATCACTTAAGCCCATTCATGTATGACCTTCTTTCATTCATCACAGCAAGTCCCGAATTGTGATTTAACAACAGAATTTAAATTTTTGTGCAAGCCTTTCTTTTGACGGTGATATTCAAAGTGAAATCAGAAAGATTAAATGATGAACAAGCACAAGGCATATTGCTAGGATGATTTATAGACCAAGTCAGATTCAGTCCAAGACATCTGGACATGTTTGCATCCCATGTGAGAACAGCGCTTGTGGAAGTTTCAGTGTTTTTTGGCAGAGTAAAGCAGCGGTTGTGAGTGAATTGCATGGCTGGAATCTGAGAAACAAAAGAGAAGATCCGGTGTCCGATCTTATCCATCATGCCCCAAATAGCCTCATGCTGAACTCTTGGCACCTTGTTGGTCTTGATGGATGTGGACGGTTGAACTCCGAATATTCATATTCAACATTTTCACCCCCCCACAGGGTCAAACAGGACATTTCCAGACTTTAGACAGAGGGCAATTGCATTCCTTTATAGACTTGGTTTGGATAAATAATCGATTACAGTTCAAAATAGACTTGGAAATAAATTAAACAAGTTGTAAACTTATCTTTATGGGGTCTTCCCATATTCATAATGATTTTATAATTTACAGACAAACTCAAAAAACAAAAACAAACAAACAAAATTTTTACATTTCCAATATAGATAATTTGGTGTGATTTATGAGCCTTTTTATGGGGACTAAAAAATGTCCCCACAAGGTCAACATTTAGTGGCATTTCTATGCTTGTGAGGATTTGGTCTGGAGGAACACAAGGAAAACACACACACACACACACGCACGCACGCACGCACGCACGCACGCACGCACGCACGCACGCACGCACACACACACACACACACACACACACAGAGAGAGAGAGAGATTTGTGAAGATATCTTCATGGCATCTTTCCATACATGTAATGATTTTTATACTGTAAAAAAAATCACAAGAAACAATCTGCATTATAAAAATCACACACACAAAAAAAATACAGGATACAGTCTGCATTATTACATTTTTTTCAAAATAGATTATTCTGTGTGATTTATGAGCCATTTCCTTATAGGGAAAAAATGTCCTCACAAGGTTAACATTTAGTGGCTTTTCTATACAGGCACATTTCGTCCCCACAAAATTAGAAATACAATTAGAAATACACACACACTCAGCAGGCTGTGCCATGACAGATATAGTGAGAGCTGACACATCTCCCCTATTCTCAGACACCTGGCCCCCTGTACTTACTCATGGGAAAAAAAACACATTTCAAAGAAATCCCTTATTGTCTTATAATGGAAAATCAGACAACAGCTGACAGACAAATTTAGGGTTATCCCAAACTGGCTTCTTGTCGTCATTATTTACTGAAAGGTTGTTGTGCATCTGTACACTGTTGTGTGATGAGTTGGGGGTCAAAAAGTAGGGGTTGTTCATTTTAGTAATTTTCTACATTAACTACAATTGATGCTTATGGAATAATCATAATTGGAATAAATAGATTGTTCAGTTTGTTATAATCACAATAATACATCCATTAAACCCCATCCCATAAATTTTACATCAATATTTCATACATTAAAAATCACATTTAAAAGAGGAGCTAAAATAAGAACAAAGCATATCCTGTACAGTATCTCCTACAGTATCTCCCTCTTTAACTTTGAATTACTTTAATCAAGTCATCTGAGCCAGGACAGACTTTACACCCTTGCCATTATCACCACTGAAAGGCAGTGCATGCCAGATGGGCATTTCAGACATTTAGAAGAGCTTTTTATAGCTGTTTTTAGTGTAAGGAGTGGTAAAACGGCGGGTTGTGATGGGCTTCCAATTGAGATTTACAAGGAATTTAAAGGAAAACATTACACCTCCTTTACTAGATATGTACATGGAAGCTTTTCAACAAGGTTCTCTCCGTACTTCATTGACAATGCCCTTATCACTCTTATTTTGAAGCCAGAAATCTCACTTTTAAATGCAATTGTTAAAATGCATTAACTGCATTAAATGCATCAAAATGCAATAATTGCTAAAGCATTGGCAATAAAGCTTGTGAGGGTTTTACCTCAGTTGATACATATAGACCGAAATGACTTCATTAAGGATTCTATATACAGTAGTAAAGAGAGTATAAAGAGATGTGATGGATATTTTAAAGGTATATTTTTATTAATGGATTCATTTACAAGCTTTTTATGGGTAGTTTAAATACTAGATATTAATTTGTATTAAATTAGTATTAATTTGTTTTAAAAAACTGTTATAGCAGCCAATTCTTTAACAAGAAATAAATTATAGTAGGCTTTGTGACATGGCACTTGGACAACTGCATAAATAATTCTATGAAAGTGTTTCAAATAAATATGTTGACAAATGAATGGGTCATTCACTGACTCATCTGATTCTTTCAAAAATGCTAAATCACTCAACAATAAAACACCACTGTAAGGTACTGTATGCTGCTGTCAGATGTGCAGCTGTTTACTATGGTCTTTGTTTTGAATTCTTTTAGTTGATTTTTATTTGACTCAAAGGCAATAAATCTCATAGATAAGCATAATTTCCATTTCAACTGTGAAGTGTTTCCCCTACCATAATATTAGGATGGCGCCCCGCCCTCCCAACTGCTTTCCCCGCCCCCCTTGAAATCAAATTAATTGTATTTTATATATAGCGGCAGATCACAACTTCTTTTAATAAACAAGCTAAATAGCCGTATATAATATATTATTTACACAACGACATGTGATTTCTGTGTCTACATGGTCGCGCGATTACACATTTCTGCTCTCTAAATCGCGCATGGTGAAGTTCACACAGCCACTCTCTGCTGTATGGGACCGAAGACGCACGTGCACTCCCGTATATTATGCATAGCCTACAGCAGCTACAACACAGGTAAATTATGTGCACTGTGCAGTGTAGCAATTTTGTTACAATTTATCAACTTTTCATACTAGCCTAGCAACTTTTTTTTCAAAAAGCACCTAGCAACAAATTTCGCAATTTGTAACCTTCATTTGGCTTCTTTTAGCAATTTTTAAAAAGTGACTTAAAAGAGCAATGGCTGCAGGCTTCACTCAGTAGAGTAAATTGCTAGCTCATTTCAAATTTCAATAGTGCGATAATTGTTGTCACTTTCACAAATGTATTAATTTCACAGGTTAAAAAGAGTAAGTACACAAGCTGTGATTGTTTAAAAGAATGTAACTTGTGTTACAAAAAATTCTTATCAAAAAGTTTTTGTATTTTACAAATAGTCAACTATATTTTTCATACAAATGTAAATGGACATATTTCAAATAATGTTTTTGCTGAGATGACCTGTCAATTTGAGAAAACGTAAATTATTTTGTATACTACATAAAGATGTAGTTTTGAGTTGCGATTACGCAATGATGTCATCACACAAAGTAATATGTTAATAAGAACCTATTTATTGTGCATCTGGATGTAATGTTTTAATCTAATATAATACATGGCACCTCAGTGACTAGAGACATGATAGGCTTACGCTTGTCAGGTACTACGTGATGACGTCACTGATATGCAAATTAGTGCATGACATCATCTGCCAACATTTAGCTACTTTTTGGGCAGGCTTTAGATTAGATTAGATTAGATTAGATTAGATTAGATTAGATTTGATTAGATTAGATTCAACTTTATTGTCATTACACATGTACAAGTACAAGGCAACGAAATGCAGTTTCGGTCTAACCAGCAGTGCAATAGCAGCAAGTGCAGGATATAGGTATAAGTTATAAAGTGCAGTTATAGAAAAACTATGGTAATATTTACATATGGATGTACTATGAACATTATATACAGGTTGTATTAGCTATGAACAGAGATTAACAATAAATGAGTATATGTACAGGATGCTATTAATAATCAGAAGTGTGCAGATAGATAAACATAATTACAATTGTCCATGTGCAGTGGGTATGTACAGTTCAAATAAATGAATCAGTGCAATGAATATGTGCAAACTTTAAATGTGCAAATGTTAAATTGTGCAGTGATTGTGAGGAGTATAAGTTAGAGAAGTGTTGGGGGTGTATTGGGGGGGTAAAAGAGTCAGTGAGGGGCAGAGTTCAAAAGGGAGACAGCTCTGGGGAAAAAGCTGTTCCTCAGTCTGCTGGTTTTTGTCCGGGGGAGCCTGAAGCGCCTGCCGAAGAGAAAACAGGAGAGGAGAGAAAACAGTCTGTGAGCAGGGTGAGAGGTGTCCTTAAGAATACTGCGTGCTCGGCGCAGACAGTGTTTCTTCTGGATGTCCTAAATGGCTGGCAGTGTAGTCCCTGTGATGCGTTGGGCAGTTTTCACCACCCGTTGCAGTGCCTTACACGCAGCAACAGAGCAGCTTCCATACCAGACTGTGACGCAGATGGTCAGGATGCTTTCTATTGTGCAGCGGTAGAAGTTCACCAAGACACCTGATGATAGCAGGTTCTTCTTAAGTTGCCTCAAGAAGAATAGGCGCTGATGAGCCTTCTTGACCAGGCTGGAGATGTTGGTGGTCCAGGAAAGGTCCTTTGAGATGTAGGACCCCAGGAACTTGAAGGATGAGACAGGCTCAACGGCCATCCCATTAATGTGGATGGGATCATGTGAGCCTGTTCGTCCCTTCCTGAAGTCCAGAATGAGCTCCTTGGTCTTGTTGGTGTTAAGGAGCAGATTATTGTCAGTGCACCAAATTGCCAGATGCTGTATCTCCTCCCTGTAGGCAGTCTCATTATTATTGCTGATTAGACCAATCACTGTGGTGTCATCTGCAAATTTGATGATGGTGTTGGATCTGTTCACAGGCCTACAGTCGAGGTTAAAAAGGGAGTAGAGGAAGGGGCTCAGCACGCAGCCCTGTAATACATCAGTGTTGAGTGTGACGGTGGTGGAGCAGATGTGGCCTGATCTAACATTCTGAGGTCTGTTAGTCAGAAAGTCCATAACCCAGTTGCAGAGAGACATGTCGATATCCAGGTCTCTGAGTTTGATCAGTAACTTAGAGGGTATGACAGTGTTGAATACTGAGCTGAAGTCAACAAACAGCATTCGTGCATAAGTGTTTTTATTGTCTAGGTGTGTGAGGACAGAGTGCAGTGCTATGGAGACGGCATCTTCTGTGCTCCTGTTGCCACGGTAGGCAAACTGATGTGGGTCCAGTGTGGATGGCAGAGAGTCTTTCAGATGTGCCAGGACCAACCGCTCGAAGCACTTCATGATGATGGGTGTGAGTGCTACAGGGCGGTAGTCATTCAGGCATGTTGGGCTGGAGTGTTTGGGCACTGGCACAATAGAGGTGGTTTTAAAGCATGTTGGCAAAGTTGCTAGTTTAAGTGACAGGTTGAAAATATCTGTGAATACCCCAGCGAGCTGTTCTGCACATGCTTTGAGGACGGGCCCAGGAATACCGTCCGGTCCAGCAGCCTTACACACATTCATCCGACTCAGTGCGGTGTAGACTTCTGAGGAGGTGATTGTGATAGGTGAGTGGTTGGTTGAGGAAGTGTTCCTGGTGTAGGGTTCTGTATTGTCTCTTTCAAAGCGGGCATAAAAGTCATTTAGCTCATTCAGGAAGGAGACATTTGTGGCTGCGGGGGTGGACTGGCTGGGTTTGTAGTTGCTGATGGCCTGGATGCCCTGCCACATGCGCCGAGGATCAGAGTTGGAAAAGTGCTCCTCTAGCTTTAGCTTGTAACAGTGCTTGGCCTTTTTGATGCCCCTCTTCAGATTAGCCCTGGAAGTGCTGTAGGCCTGTGCATCCCCTGATCTGAAGGCAGTGTTGCATGCCTTCAGCAGGAGGGGTACCTCCTTGTTAATACATGGCTTTTGATTTGGGTATGTGGTGATCTTTTTCTGGGTTGTAACATTGTCTATGGTGGTGTTGATATATTCCAGAACAGAGGAAGTGTAACTGTAAATGTCTGTGTGAGAGCCACATGTGGCCTGGGAAGCAAACATACTCCAGTCTGTGTGTTCAAACCTGTCCTGGAGTGTGGAGTCTACCCCCGCTGGCCACACTTTGATGGTCCTTGCTGATGGCTTCACACGGTTGATGAGGGGTGAGTACTTGGGGGTAAGAAACAAAGAAAGGTGATCTGATTGACCCAAGTGGGGGAGGGGGGTCACAGCATATGCTTCAGCCATGTTTGTGTAAACTTGGTCTAAATTTTTGTTTCCCCTTGTGTGGCAGAAAATGTTTTGATGGAATTTGGGGAGCACTGTCTTTAAGTTTGAGTGATTAAAATCCCCCGCAGCAATAAAAGCAGCCTCCGGTTGAGCAGTCTGTTGTTTGCTGATGGCTGCATTAAGTTCATTCATAGCAAGCTTGGCATCAGCATCGGAAGGAATATAAGCAGCAGTTATTATGGTGGAGGTGAACTCCCGTGGCAGATAAAACGGTCTACATTTAACCATTAGAAATTCCAGGTTAATAGAGCAATGTCTCCCAACGACAACAGAGTTTGTGCACCAAGCTTTGTTAATATATATGCATAATCCTCTGCCTCTGGTCTTACCGGAGTCATCCGCTGTTCTGTCTGCTCGGAATGTTGGATGCTCAGTTAGCGATACAGCGTTGTCTGGTATCCCGCTGTTTAGCCATGTTTCTGTGAAAATCATGACATTACAGTTCCATAATCTTTTGCTGTGGTTGATGCGCAGTCAAATCTCATCCATTTTGTTCACCAGTGACCGTACATTGGCGAGAAAGATGCTGGGTAAAGAGAGCCGGTGTGGTGTTAGCTTTAGCTTAGCTCTTTGCCCGCCGCGCTTCCCCCGTCTTTGTTTACATTCTATACGCCGCCTTCAAGCACTTCCGCCCGGCCGGGTAGGGCGCTCAGGCCCGGGTGTTCTGGCGATCTTAGGGATGAGTCGAAGATTGCTAATAAAACTGACTGGAAAGCACAGACCAATATCCAAGATCTCCTGTCGGGTGTACGATGTAAAGGCACTTCTGTTCTGCAGAAACTGGAGAGACGCTGAGCCTCGCGATGTGACCGCGCCGCCATCATGTCTCGATCCAAGACTTTGATTAGCTACTTTTCATTGGAAATAGTTGGTAACACTGATGTGTGGGGGCTATCAATGTGTTTGCGTCACAATGACAGCAGCTAAAATATATGCAGATGCAGTGCAACTTGTTTACAGTTTATTGGCGCGACTCACGCGAGTGATGCTCTGCTCTCTTTGTTGCAAGTGCAGCCATTGTATCTCTAGTGTTTTGAGCTGATGTGACATGTTCGACCCTATCTAGCGTCTCATCCAACCGTATGACCTCTTCTGGAAGCTCCGCGAGTCTCTCGCAAATTTATACCGGCCCCACCATCCCCCAAAATTAGTTAAAATACTCTGAAATCATGGTGGCGATAGTGAATGAGCAAGAGTACAGATCGCGAGAAGCACTGTAATAGCATTACATTTCTTCGGTTAAATGAATAGAGCAGTAAAGATTTAGCGAGTGCAAATCCCCCTGCCTCTATCTCATTGAGAGATCTGCTGTCAATAGTTGGAGACGAGCAAAATATTTGAATGGTCCTGCATGTATTTAGGCCTTTTTACATATATAACAACTGAAAGTTCTGTTTTGACAATATTGCAAATTCAGTAAAAGCTGGCTGGAATTATTAGATAAATAAAACTTTATTTATTTATTAACATGAATATTTAATAATATAACTACTTGTAATAAACTCATTGCTATAAACAGTAGTTTATAGACCTCTTTCCTTTTAGTAAAGGAGTGTTAGATTTATAGGTGTGCATTTTACCCTCTTATGCATTAAATGTGCACTCCAAACTTTTTCTTGATTGAGTGTCCGAGGCTCAGACACACTCTCCCAATTCAAAACTAGATTAAAGACCTATCTGTTTAGTAAAGCATATACTCCACTTAGCGGGTTTCCACATCTTGTTTATTTACACTATGAACAGCAGCTACGCTAATTATTCTCTTTATTCTCCATTTCCACCTGGGGATACTCTTCCCGAGGCCCTCAGACTATGCAGAGTCACTGATTCGATCCAAGACCAACAACGAGATGATCCCAAGGTTTCCATATCCTGGACCAAGCCGTATCGTGAGCAGCTACTGTGGTGGTCATGGAGAAGTGGAGAACATGAGACTGATTCCTGTGACGCTCCAGGGACAGACGAGTCTTTGCTGAGGCCAGCTTCCAGCCTCTGCCGCTGAGACTGCAGCTCTGCACAAGACATTTGGCCAGCAGAGAAATTAAAATGATCGTGCCCAACTGAATCTGGTTTCTCTTAAGGTTTTTTTTCTTCACTTTCGCCAATTAGTAAAGTTTTTTTCTCCCTCTCCGCTGTCGCCACTGGCTTGCATGGTTCGGGATCTGTAGAGCTGCGCATTGTTGGATTTGCTCTTCAGTGTTTGGACTCTCAGTAGTGATTTTTAAACCACACTGAACTGAGCTAAACTGAACTGAATTTAAACACTACAAACTGAACTACACTGTTCCTATTTACTATGACCTTTTATGTGAAGCTGCTTTGACACAATCTACATTGTAAAAGTGCTATACAAATAAAGGTGAATTGAATTGAGACATGTTGAATTCTTCTTTCATTATTTGCAATGTTTCCAAATGACATTGTAATATTTCATAAGAATTTTTATATCTGTGATATAATTTTATATGGCAGTTCATTTTGCTGTGGCAAGCCCTGATTAATAAGGGACTAAGGGTGTACTCACACTATGTACAGTTGCCTTGAACCGGGCAAAGCATGCTTGTCCCCCCTCCCGTCTCCCCTGACGGCCCGCACTCACATTACATTCGGGCCTGGGCACACTTACGTCATCGATGATGCGCTGGTCAGAAGCTGGTATTTCGCAGAACAGATCAGCCACTTTTGACGCTCATAAACAATCATAAAGTCCTCGTGCTGTAGGTATTAGGAGGTTTGCTGAAGATGCGGAGCTTTCGTGCAGTGAGAGGTTTGCGTCTTCAATAAACTACGACAGTTTGTGTTCATTGAATAGTAAGAATGATAAATAGATCTATATGAAACAGTCCCATAAAAGTCATGTCTCGCTTTCAGTTTCGGGCTTTGGCGGGTTTTGCACTCACACACAAGCGTACTGCGCCAAAGCCCAAGTGAACCTCTTCCAACCGGGCCAGAGCCGGCCAAGTAAACAGTGGCTGAGCCTGATTTAGAGCACTCACACTTCTCAAACGATCCGGGAAACAGGCCTGGGCACGGTTCGGATAGCATAGTGTGAGTAGGCCCTAAGCCAGAGTAAAATGAATGGATAAATTATTTTCTGTAAAGCTGCTTCTGGCCATGACACGTTCACACCTAAATTGTTATAAGAGACATGTTTAAGGTATTATATGCAGCATCCTTGATTTATTCTCTTAGGTAATGCAAGATCTTCTCTTATGGTTCATACTTAGAGGGGAAAATGTGCTTAATCCATTATAAAGCGTGAAGCATTAGAATCAGTATTCAGTATCAGCCGATCACCATGACAAGGAATCAGTACTTTGTATCGGCTGGAAAAATCCTGATCGGAGCATGCCTAGCTTTGACCTAAATTGGCGATTAGAGCAGCAATACTCCCCCTGGCTGTACACCCTTAGGAAAAAGAAGAATACTAAAGTAAAGGTCAAGTCAGAGCCTGTAGATTTTTTTTTTCAATAATGGTGATATGAGTTTTAAACCCATGTCTGGTATTTCAATATAAATTTGCATATATATATATATATATATATATATATATATATATATATATACATATATAAATATATATATATACATATATAAATATATATATATATATATACATATATAAATATATATATATATATATATATATATATATATATATACAGGGCTCGAAATTGCGATCACTTTGGTCGCATATGCGTCCGAAATTTAATCTATGCGACCTCTTTTGTGATGAGCTTTTGTGACCGCAGGAAATGCAAACGGCTGAAGAGTGAAAAGTACACAGGTTTGCAAACCCCACCTAAAGTTACAAATAATGGCACAGATGAGAGCGATCATGACATGTGGTGTATGTTGATTCGCCAGTCGAGGTCAATCGAGTGTTTTCAGAGAAGGTGCCCGAATCTCGATGGGTTGCATTCACTGCGTGTTCAGCGCAAATGTCCACTAAATGTAAAATCTAATACTGTACACATCATCGCCGAATAAGCTCGCCTTTGCTAAGTTTACACTGAAACTGCGGCTCATAACAAAGAGCGGTATTGCGCCTGTGGTCATCGCGAGAATCCTGCTCTGCCTGCTCATATATTGGTCTGGCTGACTCACCTGCTTTAGGCTGTTCCATAAACACAGAAAAAATGAAGATCAGCTCATAACCAGACTGAGCATTTAAAATGACACAAACCGAAACCTAAACTAAAAGTGAGACTTTACTTTCTTTTGTCTGTTTTTTTCTTGCTGTATATTATTTTTCTATTTAGTTACTGATGACTGTTTTGCAGCTTTCAGCATTGAATTGTATGATTTATTGTAGTCTTTTGTTTGTTATGTAGCAGAAATATTATTTATTATATTGACATGCATATAAGAACAATAGTGCAAAATAAATATTTCTTACTGCAATGCTTCATTAGGCAAACAGGTTAGTAATAAGTAAAGCTGCTGTTTGTGGAGTTGCTTATTGATGGAGTTGATTCTCTGCTGAGATTTTGAGAGATTCAATGTATTATATTTCAGCTGATTTCGTCTAAGGCTGTGACTGAAGTCAGTATAGTTTTGTGTCAGAATAGTCTTTATAACAGTAGATGTTCATCATCAGTCCTCAATCATCACCTTATTAATTCTTTCATTTTCTCATTAACTTAAGTAACTTTAACCAAATTTAGAGAGGGACAAAATACTATCTAAACTGAGTAAAATTAACTCATGTGTGTTTTTTTTTTTTTTTGCTGTGTGTCTGATACCATTACCTAGTTCACTGCAGTTTACAGCTAAAATGGACACGAGTGACTTCAAAACACAAGCAACTTTTATTAATGTCTCACAATTTCAGAGATAGATTATTAATTCACAAGAAGCCAATACATTTGTATCATACAAAC